>NC_056725.1:1304465559-1304710559 GCF_019279795.1 Protopterus annectens
TAAGTTTTCAGAATGAGTGGTGTTATTATGTACCAGCTCGGTACATTGCTGGATACTGTTTCTTAGTTTCCTAGCATAGCTATAGAAGGATTTGTAATTATCTGTAATAAGTATGGCTACTTTAAAGTCATAATCTGCTTTATATTTCCTAATGGTTCCCTTAATATCTTTGCTAACTTGTATCAGTGCAGTTCTGAAGTGGACAGATGATTGGATTTCTAAAGTTCTACATGATCTTTCTTCAGTTAGAAGTTTATTGACATGAGTATCAACCATATTTGTTAATTTTTAAACTTCTCATTATACTTGGAACACATGGGCATTGACTTGACTGTGCAATTGTTGAAGTTCTGGTAAAAATGAGAGGTGAAGGAGGCCATCTTTTCAACGAGATCCATCAGTGTGGGTTTCCTAGGAAAGAGCGATCATCAGTAAGCCTTCGCGAAGTCCCTAAAGACTAACATACTGGGTTTCCTGTCATTCCTTTCACAACTGTATAAGTATTTGGTGTCATTCAAGGACTGACCAATCAGATGATGGGATGTCTGATCAGCTGCAAATGGATCATTCTGGAATTACTTTCCTGAGGTACTGTGACTAGCAACATTTCCAGTTCTTAGCACCACTAGTAGCATATAAGAAGAATCAAAGTAATAAGAAACAGTTTTTACACTGCATTAAATACTCAAAAGTCTTTAAAAATAAATAATAATAATGATTGCTTAGCTAAGGTGGTGGCAGGAAAATAAAATGCTGTATAAAGAAAAGAAACCAACCCATGAAAAATGAATGGAAATTTTCATTCAAACAAAATGCTGTCTTCCAATGATAAAAGTGCTTACTGTTTATGTTCCGCATAAACAATAAGCAGTTTCTTTCCTATATATAGATAAATAGAGAGCTATAGATATAGATACAAAGATATAGATACACAGATCAATATAGGTATAGATATAGAAATTTAAAATAAGGACCCAGAAAAAAGCATATCTTAATATGGGCTGCTAAACACAGATATAAATAACCAAAATGTTGTCCTTGCAGTAAATTTAAATATCCATGGCACAGAGGTAGATGCAGAAATGTTGAAATGGTGCCTCCATTCCAAACAGACAAACCATTGAAGTTACATCAACTAACATTGCAGACCATGCTTCTCCTTAGCACTGAAGCAAGTTTAGGCTTTAATCTGCATCTTTTTACATCTGTATATGTTTACTTATGTAATCACCGCACTGCCCCAAGGAAGATCTCTGTAGACTCTTGGAGTGGGATAGGTCATTTTTAGAAAACAATCTTACTGGAACACACAGACACTGATTTGTCTATGCAATTATCAAAGTTCTGGTAGGAATGAGAGGTGAAGGAAGCCATCTTTTCAACTAGATCCAGTGCTGAACCTTTTTTCAATGCTCCTTTTTATGTCAAAGTAAAATTAATTACATTATAACAATACTTATAAACCACAGAATCCCAGTTTACTGACTTTCTGCTGGCATACTCTCTCTCTAGATGATAGCAAATTCCCTTTTCAGTGTACCAAATTGCATCTCAGTCCCATGTTTTTCAAATTTCCTCCAGAGCAAGATGATAATAGAGACTGTGATGAAGTCCAAATGTTCTCCATCTACTGGGTTCTCCTCTCCTTATCCAGATATGGCCCTTTTTTATACTACATAAGAGAGGTCTGGCTACAGTTTTGTGATAAGAAAATGAACTTGGCTAACTGCAAGGTTACTGACATCCAAGAATTTAACAGCCTGTGACACAGAATGTAGGCAAGTAAAAAAAAAAATTCATCCACTGTTTGACTTTTTTTACAAATATGTGGTGTATCTTTTACTTTTGCTGTCAGTAAGATTGTGATAATTATGTTTGAAGTAAATCAGATTTTTCTAACAAATGTACAAACAAAACAGGATATGTACTGTAGTCTATGCCTTACTCATTAACTGCAAAATATTATGACTTAATAACAAATAGATACTAAATATCAGGCAATCTGCTGAAATGGACCTTTCTATGATTTTAATATATTTTTTTCAAATGTAGGTGGTACAAATTGAACTTATGTTAAATCACTTGCCATGCCTTTATCTGCAAATTACTTATCCCAGCAGATGTTACCCAATTGCTTTTATAGTGTAATCTTGGAATTAACATAATTAAAATGGATGAGTTCAGAGGTCCAGAGTCTGTCCACAAAAGCACATTGTGTCATTCTGTGCTAAAAAAGTATGGCACCTGACAGATGTATTTTAGTCGCGTGTCTTGTTTAGGGAAGTCTAGAGAAGATTGTGTAGTAAGAGGTGGTGCTGCAATACAAGAGAGATAGCTACTGCCAGCTTGTGTTTTTGGGACTAAGAGGAAAAAGTAAAATAAGACAGTGGAGAATATGGCTCATGGGGTCATACCACTGGTAAGTCTGCAGTAGGGAGGGGTCAAAAGAGAGAGGTGGAAGAGGTAGTTGAAATAGAAGTAGGGCTGAGGGGGAGACAGTGTAACACGGAGTAGTGGAACAAGTGTATTAAGAGCTTACCAAGATAAGAAGGGAAGATGCACACTGATCAATTGAGGTGACAGCATATGGTTGTTAAAAGAAGATGAAATCTGAGGTAAAGTATTGTGTTTCTGTAAGAAGAAAGAGAGGTAGGGCTATATTTAGAAAAAAAGGATATACTATGGTTATACAGAGAAGGAAAAGTATTCTAGTTCCCTTATCTAACACATAAGGGAGCCTATTATAGAAACAGAACCAAGATCTTTTGTCTCCCACCTAAAGGTCATCAGGGATGATAGAGTTAACATTTCACAGGCCAAGTCTGCACATGATCAGAAGTGGTTCCTTGCCAAAAATGGAATGTTTAGTGAGTGAGAAGGTAGAACATATTGTCAAGCAAAATTATGGTTATGAGCAATATTAATATTTCTGTTAATAACTTGAAATAGGAGCTTACACAGGACTTCGCGTTTATATCACGTTATCAAAAGATGAAAATAGCGAACGCTATTTCATCAAACCTAAAATATCTAAACCACATAATAGCGAACATTCAGAACAGTGAATTTTTTCCTTGGGGAAAAAAAAAAAAAAAAAATCGCTATTCCGAAACACATACATACAACACAAGCACACCTAACAAACATCATTACACACACATACACTTATAATCCTACAACTAACCCTACATTAAACTATACATACACTAGTATCTATCCACTTACCTTAATCCAAACCCTAACCCTAAGGTCCGTCACTATCGCACACTCACCCAACCTGCACCCTAACCCTAACTCACTTAACCCGCCTCTAAACCTAATTATAGGTTCATAGGTTTATACTAGGCTATCTGCCTTAAGGCATTTATAAGCCTAGCCCAGAGTTTTTGTGGCTTACGCCACCCCTTATGTTAAAAAATACTGTGCCCATTAGTTTGTTGTGCCTCTGCCCAGCAGTGACACAGAGATGATTCCCGGGGTAAACCTACGATCTCCCATCCACCGGTCAAGATTTCTCTTGAACAGAGCCAGTGAGGTGCTCTGCCTCACATGGACCGGGATTTTATTCCACAACATAGGGAGTCTCTGGGTGACAAATCTATCCCTCCAGCATGTCCTATTTATATCCGTGCTAAGGTTTAAGTCGCTTGCTCTAGTGGATCTGGTAGATTTGGTTTTTTTTGAGGTGGAGCATGTCCATTAATTCCGGGTTGGACATGGCCTTGTATGTCAGGCACAGATCACCTCTGAGCAGACGGTATGCGACTGAATAGAGCTGGAGTTTCTTCAGTCTGGCAGCATATGACAGATTTTGGAGTCCCTTTATCCTTTTGGTGAGGAACTTTTGGGGTCTCTCCAATTGCTGCAGGTGTCGGGTGAGATACATCCCGAATAGGGCATTGTACTCGATCATTGGTCTGATAAGTGAAGAGTACAGGGGAACAATGACCTCACTTGATCTGGATGTGAATCCCTTCATGATCAGGTGGGCAATGTAGAAGGTTTTTCTAACCACTTTAGCAATGTGAGTGTCAAAAAGAAAGGCCACTGTCAACCTGGGTCCCCAGGTCCCTGATAACCTCTTCTGTGCTTAGTGGATTGCCACCTATATGGTAGCTTGGGGTTACCTTGTTTTTCCCAAGGGTATGACTATACATTTTTTGGCATTTAACTTCAGGCCATGGCTCTGGCACCAGCTATCAGTTTCTGTGAGACCCCTCTGAAGGATATCTGTGTCCGATGTACTTTCCACTATGGCTCCCAGTTTGCAGTCATCTGCAAACTTTGTCAGCCATAGTCCTCCTATGTTAGCCTCTACTTCTGAGAAGTAGATGCCGAACAACAGGGGGCCAAGGACTGAGCCCTGTGGGACACCACTTGTGACCGGCTTGGAGTCTGACATGGCGCCAGCTACTCTAACCCTGTGGGTTCTGTCCTTTAGCCAGTTTGCAACCCATCTTGTGACATATGGGTTTACATTTAAGCTGGTAAGTTTCTCTATAATACCCGAGTGGGGTATTGTGTCGAAAACTTTTGCAAGGTCAAGGTAGGCTGTATGGACTGCCTTTCCCTCATCAATGGCCTTGGTGACTGTTTCAAAGAAGTCGACCAAGTTCAAAAGGCATGATCTGCCCTTGACAAAGCCAAACTGGGTCGGGTCCAATGTCTGCAAGTCCCCTATGTCTTAGCTTATGAGTTCCATTATGATCCTCTCCATAGCTTTGCAGACCAGGCTTGTTAAGCTTATGGGGCGGTAATTACCAGGGTCCATAGAGGCACCGCCTTTGTGGAGTGGGACCACAGTTGCCGTACGCCACTCCTTGGGCACGTATCCTGTGGTAAGGCTAAGATTAAACAGCTGCCTTATGTGCGGGTTTAGTTCCTCATTGAGTTCGTGTAGCACACAGCCGGGGACACCATCTGGTCTCATTGATGCTGTGTTTTTAGCTTTAGAAAGAGCAGCTTTCACCTGCGCATTGGAGATGTCTGGAGGCTGCACTCTGCTGGGATAGTTATCTCTCCTTTTGGGGGGGAGAGGGGGGTGAAGTTTGCACTGAACCTGTCTGCCAGTATGTTGGCAATGTCTGTGGGTTCAGTGATTTTTGTATCATTTTGGATTAATTCTGAGCATATCTGGGAGTTTCCACCCAGGTTTCTAGCATAGCTGAAGAAGGCCTTATGATTGTCTTTTGAATCTATGGCAATTTTTCTCTCAAAGTTGGCCTTGGATGATTTTATGAGTGCTCATATTTTTTTACTAATAATGATCAAAGGTGTCTCTTCTTTTATGGATTTTGCTCTATCATGTAACAGCTTTCTCTTATTGTAAAGTTTTATGGCTGGGGTCCACCAGACTGGACGTTTGCCCTTGGTGGAAAGTCTTGGTTTTATTAGGGATTGCCTGATCCATGCAGTCCTGGAGGTGTTCATAGAAGGCATTTGTAAGGGCTTCCGCAGCTTGGGTTGTGGTTTCCACTGGCTCAGGGGCCTTGAAGGATACCACACCAGTCTTAAGTAGTGTGAAGTTTGCTTTAGAGAAGTTCTTCACTGTGGTCTTTTTTGTTTGGGGTGGGGGTGGGATGTGGATATCCAGTGAGATTAGTTTATGATCTGATCTCACCAATGAGGGATATACTTCCGGTGTGGAGCATTTTGTCCCCATGTTTGTGATGATGAGATCTAGTATATTTTCTCCTCTTGTGGGAACGGTGACTAGTTGTTCCATGGCATTTGAATTTATGAACTCCAGGAACCTTTGGGAAAAAAAGTTTGGGCTTGAGTAATGTTCCCAGTCTATATTCGGGTAGTTGAAGTCACCCAATATAATGGTGTTTGGAGATACATTTATGCCCCCCAGTGTCTTCAGGAAGGCTGTGTGGGGTTCCTGAGTTTGAGAGGGTGGCCTGTAGCATGCTACAAATTGTAGAGCAGTTTTGCCTATGGTTAATTGCACCTGGATGGTTTCCGATGCTTCGTGCATTGTCACCAACCTGGAGGTGTGGGTATCCTTGATGAATATGGATACACCCCCTCCTTTTGTGGTGTGGTCTGGGTTTTGGGGCCGGAACACATGATATGAGGTAAAACCTGATAGTGCCGGGGTGCTCTCAGGAGCCTTGAACCAGGTTTCAGTCACAGCACAGACATCGATGTTCTCCATACTGAGAAGGGCCTCGAAAAGCGTGCATTTTGAGATTTAGACTTCTGGCATTGAGCAGCATTACCCTTAGTTTCTTCCCATTTTTGTTTTCTAGGGTGGTAGGTTTAGAATTTGAGCCTTGCCTAAAAAGGGGGTGGCAAGAGCCTTAGCCAATATCCGAATCCAGGGTGACAGGTGCAAGCCGTCCCTTAAGCAGCGTGGCTTGTCAAGCATGTCATCCCAGGCAGACAGACACTGGATCCCCTTTGAATGACACCAGAAATTAAGCCAATTGTTAAAGCTGATCATCTTGTCTCTATGTTGTGGCATCATTCTTGGTGAAGGAAGGATGCTGCTCAGGGTCAGGGTCATACCTGCCTGGGCTACATAATCAGAGAGCTCCTCTATGTCTCTTTTCATGTAGTCCAGGGAGGTACGTCTCAGGTCGTTCACACCAGCATGGACAATGACTGTCATATTTGTACTTGCTGTGGAGTGACCCGAGTGCTTGTGTTATGTGGCGGATTCTAGCGCCCGATAGGCAGCTTACTGTGACCCTCTCCTTGTTCAGCCTGATGAGTGGGACATCAGTGTGTCCGACTATGGAGTCACCTTTGACAAGTATGTTTGGTGTTGTATTTGGCCTTAATGGATGTGACTGCTTTGCACACTGATATTGTGTTTTATGTGTTGCCTGTGGTGTGTCATGAGGTGGCGGTTGCTTGGGTGTCTGCTTTGGAGGCCTCTGCTGTTTAGGTACATTTTTGCTCAGAGCCTCTGAGTATGTCTTTGTGTGTTTATGTGTTTGATTCATTGTTGTGATAGCTTTATGTGAGACTGGTTTTGTGGTGTGTGTAGTTGCCTTCTCCTCCTGTCTGGTCTTGCCAGTCCTGAGTTGAGAGAGCTCAGCCTCCAGTTTGGCTAAATAGCTGCATCTCTCGCAAGTATTTGTGTTATGTGGGAGGAGGAGAGGGTTGTCTGTGTACATGAGGCAATTGTAACATTGCCTCAATATTCCCAGATTCACCAACTGGACAGAGAGGACACCAGCATCTGGCCCTTCGACATGCTAGAGAAATTAAGAAGTTTGGAGTGTAACTGAATGAGAGAGGACTTAGTAAGGAAGTGGGTACTCCTGGGGGGGGGGGGTGTTTCGCTAGTGAGGGACTTTGTATAATACAGAAGTGCTAAGCCTGAAAAGAAGATGCTTTTAAGACAAGTGCTGAGCTTTTTTTTTTTTTAAAGCTTTTTAGGAACAAGTGCTGCGCTTTTTAGTTAAGGGATATACTGTTTAGATTACTAGTAGAGCAGTTCTAAGGAAAAAAATGAAGAACAGACTTTATGGAGCCATAAAAAGTTTAACCTTGTTAAACCGGCGCTGCCCGATGCTGCTCTAGTGGCAACTCCGTGCTAAATCAAGCGTGCTTGATAGCAGGGGCTGGAAAGAGCCAGGAATTGACCCAATACGGCCAATAAAACTACAGTTTCAAGTCAGTAACCACTCCCACGGGGGGCAGGGGAGCTGCTCAATGTTTTTCACTGCCACTGATCAACAGAGAGACTTTCCTTTAGCCCAAGCAAAAATGGCCTCACAGAAACTTACAAACAGTTCAGGAACAGCAAGCCTGTAACTGAACTTTTTTAAATCTCAGAAAAGTGGGAAAAAGCAAGATTTTTTTTTTGTTTTTGTTTTTTCAGAGATAGCAGAGGTTCACAAGTAAAATCAAGTTATAACAGTGCAGTAAATGACCCCACACAAGAGTGCTAGGTCAAAGACAGAAAATATGCAAGTTTTGAGAAAAAAGATTTTAAAATTAAGTGCAAACAGGAAATTCAGTAAACAGCTTTTGGTTGTGCTCTAAATACAGCTACTAATGCAGAAATCAAGTTTAACAAGCCAGAAAATGCTCAAACTAGGCAACTATGCAGAAAAACTTAGCAAATAAACAGAGAAAAAATACTTAAAATCTCAAAAGTGGCTCCCTTCTTCTCTCAGCGTTTTCTCCTCTTGGTGGGTGCTTCACCAACAGCCAACAAGCCTGAATTCACTTAACACGTGCCCTAACCCTAACTCAGCTAACCCACACCCTAATCCTAACAACCACACAATCACACACTTACCTGAACCCGACCCGTAAATCTCCACCACAGCACTGAAAATAGCGAAGCCACAGAACCGGCCAACTGAATTCTTTCCCTAGGAAAGAATTCAGTGTTCTGCAGCAATTTTTAGCGTTCGATTAAAACAGGTCGACATTACAACATTCAAAGTTTTCAAAATGTCGATGTTCTGATATAGACCCAGGACTTCAACGGTATTAAATGAAGGCCTACATAATTCTGAAAAACTTCTCACTGTAGCTGGTGTCTAGCATCTACTGCTTTCCAGATATTTATACTTGTTTAGCTATAACTATGATATTTATGTATAGCTGCATATTTCATGCAATTTACCATAGACAGTGTTACTGGTAAATTTCTGCACAGTGTGTTGACTTAAACTGTAGTAGAAGTCCAATAGTGAGAGAATGGTCCCGGCTCCAATTTGTACTTCAGTGTTTTTATATTCTGCATATCATTCACCTGCTTAAAGATGCATTATGTGACTGCCCTATTCCCCACTAGCTTAGTAAGCTTTGTTTTAATGAATGCCTCACTAGCTAGACTATTTCTTCCTTGCAAAAATGTCCTGACCCTCAGATCATTTTGCTCTGGTGGTTTTATAAGGCTGGTAATTTGATTTCCAAAGTTCCTCTTTCCCATCTTTCTTTGCTATTGTCTGTTGTATAAGCAATTTATGTACTTTTCCTACCCATTGTTTTCCATAGAACCATGATACTGAGTGCCCATCTAGCAAGCCAGTATAGCTGTTGAGTAAACCTCCTTTACTACATATTGTATCCGGTTCCCCTTCGTAATATCGAATTACTGAATGCTCGAAATTCAGTAACTCGGAATTATAAAGTCGAACCAACAAAAATCATGAAACCCACAAGCATGAAAACAAAAACTCCGAACATACAGAACACATGCACCACACAACATGCACACCATACAACCCACATAAACTACAAGCCCTACACTACATGTACGCAGGTGGGCAAGCCCCCCTGCACCCCCCACAACCCCCTACTTATATATTCTAGCTCCAAGATCACACGAATACAAAAAAAAACACCACACAGGCATTTTAAACTGCCTCGCACACACACAAACACATCACACATACACAGACACATCCAACACTCACACTCCCACCTCCCTACCCTAACCCACACGTACAACTTATAAAACACACACATACACTCACTTACCTTCATTTCCATAAAACATCCCAACCCACACACTTTCCGTCCCATAGCTGACATGCATAAGCGTGAATTCGAGATATTTGAATTTGCACTTATGCAGATTTGCGCTTCTGCATTTTCGACTTTACAGTCTTGAGTTACTGAATTTCGAGCATTCAATAATTCGGGATTGTGAATGGGAACCATTGTATCCTGCTTATTTTCCTAGAGCTCAGCAAAGCTTGGAGTCCTAACCTGCATTCCAAAAGTGTTTTACTTGTATCAAGTGCCATCCAGGCAAAGTTAAGTAAGTTGATTGCTAAATTGCATTTGTTTATTGAGTAATCACTGCTGTTTTCTGCTTTTATGTCTGCATTTCACTGTATTTTTTGTAAAAAAATGCTTTTCCTCTCACTTTTACTGCTCTAAGACTGCTTTGAAAAAATGCTTGCAACAAGGGATTTCTAGCTAGCTGTTTAACTGGTATGTGGTAGCATTGTACTTTTGAGTCTCTTCTACTTTGTTTTTATACTAGGAGGGCTGGGTTTAATCATCTTGTGGTTGGAGGTGTTTGCCTGGTCTATTTGAGTTGAAAATTACATAAAAGTGCCCATAGTATAGTCATTTTATTGGCCAGAGGGCTCATTAGTTAGTTTGATTTCTGTTTTTTCTATGCTGCTATAAATGTTGCACATTTGCTTGGGTTAGTAATGCCCTGTACAGTAGAAAGCAAAATTTCCCTGTAGAACAATCCATAGAACTGTACCCTGTAAAGCAACAATATAGCGCAAATGCCTTGCGTGATGACCAGCTTCGAGCAGCTAGTTGGGTGTCGAGTGGCAATACCTACATATTTAGTGGAATTCAGTAATGTGGAAACATTAAAGTTAGAAGAATTTAATACTGTTTAGCATAATCTGCCTCAATAAAGCACCCTTATTAGTCTGCACCAACATTACACCCTTAATAGCCTTCTAACCCCAGTACACAATCCCCTTGTAGCTCACCAATCAAAGGACTGGACAATATGGATGTGCACTTTCCTAACTTCTCTGTAGCCAGCTCGGTGGATATGGACATCTTTAGACAATGTAGCAATTGTCCCATATTTACTGACAACCACTTAATCCTTAAAGAAGCAGACATGGTATGCCACTGGAGGCTAAACTCTCACATACAAGGTGACATCAGGTTGTCAAAACCAATTACACAATGCCCACCTCACAAACACACAACATACACATAGACTAACTTATGCTGAGGCACGTAACAGCAATCTTCCTAAACAAAAATTGCCTAGACTGCTCGTTGTCAAAGTGCTCAGGAAAAACAACAACTAACGTCACACATACTGCCTCTCTCAGTGGAGTGCCAAACACTAACCCCTAAGTCAAGCAAACACACTTCCCAGGACTCTCGTCATGGGGGACTCCATTGTAAAATATACTGATACCCCTCTCACCAGGCTGAATAAGAATATAACTGTTAGTTACTTATCTGGAGCCAGGATCTGCCAAATCATGCATGCACTTGAGTCATTAAGCCACAAGTATCAGTATGATTCAGTCATAGTCCATGTAAGTATAAATGACCTGAGATGTACCTCCCTGGACTATATGAAAAGAGACATTACAGAGCTTTCAGACTATGTGTCTCAGTCTGGTATGAGCCTAGCATTGAGCAGCATATTACCATCACTGAGGATGTTGCCACAATATGAGCAAAAATGATTGATTTCAACAAATGGCTGTCTTCTTGGTGTCATTCTAAGGGGATCCAATATTTGTCATCATAGGTTCATAGGTTAGTACTAGGCTATCAGCCCTAGGGCCTATACAAGCCTAGCCATTACAATTCTCTGGATGTCTCTTCCCACAATATTTACTTCCTTGGACCCCTGTCTAGCAAAGTGACTGACGTGATCCCCAGGGTGAATATCCTATCTCCCATCCAATCATCAAGGTTCCTTTTGAAGAGGGGCCAAGGAGGCACTCTGCTTGACATGTATGGGCAGTGTGTTCCAGAGTATGTGGAGTCTCTGGGGCAGGAACCTATCCCTCCAGCATGTTTTGTTCGTTCTAATGACAAGGTTTAGATCCCTGGGGCGTGTGGCTCTGAGAGATTGGGATTTCTTTAAGTGGAGCATGTCCAACAGCTCAGTGTTTGACATGGCCTTGTATGTTAAGCAGAGATTGCCTCTGAGTAGATGGTATGCTACAGAGTATAGCTGGAGTTTTTTTTAGACAGTCAGCATAGGGCATCTGCTTTAGGCCTGTGATTCTTTAATGAGGTATTTCTGCGGCCTTTCCAGCTGTTGCAGATGTATTGTGAGGTGCATACCAAATGGGGCGTTGTACTCTATAATGGGTCTAATGAGGGATGAGTACAGTGGGACAATTACCTCCTTTTTTCTGGATGAAAAGCCCTTAGTGATGAGATGTGCCACATAGAAGGATTTTCTGACTGTTGTGGCAATGTGGTTATCGAAGGTCCACCTATGTCCCTGAGTCTCTCATCACACATTTGGTGTTTAGTGTACTGCCACCTATGTGGTAATTCATGGGTACATGTTTTTCCCCAACGGAGATAACTATACTTTTCTTGGCATTAAGCTTGAGCCCATGGCTCTGGCACAAAAGCATCGGTTTCTGTAAGGCCCTTTTGTAGAATATCCACATAATTTGGGGATTCAGTAATGGCTCCCAGTTTGCAGTCTTCTGCGAATTTTGTTAGCCAGAGTCCCTTAGTGTTGGCCTGTACTTCAGAGAAGTAGATGCCAAACAAGAGTGGTCCCAGGACTGAACCCTGAGGTACTCCACTTGTCTGGAGCTGAATTTGGAGTCAGCTACTTTTACAGTCTAGGTTCTGTCAGTAAGCCAGTTGGCAACCCATCGAGTGACATAGGGATTTATGCCCAGCTTAGTAAGTTTATCTATGATTCCAGGGTGGGGGATGGTGTCGAAGGCCTCGGCAAGGTCCAGATAGGCTGTGTGGACTGCCTTACCCTAGTCCACAGCTCTGGATACTGATTTGAAGAAGTCAATTAGGTTCAGGAGACAAGATTGGCCCTTTATAAACCCAAACTGGGTGGGGACCAGTGTTTGAAGGTTTCCAATGTCTTTGTTTAAAAGTTCCATGATAATGCATTCCATGCCCTTGCAGATCAGGCTCATCAGACTGATGGGACGGTAGTTCTGGGGATCCAAGCTGGATTCCCCCTTATGGAGTGGGATAACTGTAGCTGTGCGCCACTCAGTGGGCATGAAGCCTGAGGTGAGGCTATGATTAAACATGACACTTAGGTGAGGTGCCAGTTCATTTTGTAGTTCATGTAGTACACAGCCTGGGATGTCATCTGGTCCCATGGATGCTGTATTCTTAGCTTTGGAGAGTGCGGGTTCTACATGTGTGGCCATGATTACCGGAATTTGGCAATCTTGATATTGAGATGGGCCCTTTAGGGGGTGAGAGGTGGATGGAGTTGGCACTAAATCGATCTGCCAGGATATTGGCAATATCCTTGGGATCAGTATATTTAATGCCATTCTGTTGTAGCTCAGAGCAGATCTGAGCATTGCCATTTAGATTCTTGACATAACTATAGAATGCCTTGTGGTTGTCTTTGGAATATTTGGCAATTTTATTTTCATAACTAGCTTTGGAGTATTTTATGAGGGATCTCAGCTTCTTACTGAGGCTGGTAAGGGAGTTTTTTGCATCCTGGGATTTTCCTCTTTTCTGTAAGTTTCTTCTTTTTGTTGTATAGTTTGTTTATGGCAGGGGACCACCAGATTGGCTTCCTTTTTTTGGTGGAGACTGTCTTGGTTCTATTTGGGATGGCACGATTCATGCACAAGTGGATGTGCTCGTACAGTGCCTTAGTGTAGGATTCAGCAGTCAAACTTTCAGCTCCCATCTGCATGGGTGTCATGAAGTTTGTCACTTCTGACTTGAATAGCATGAAGTTGGCTTGGAGAAGTTTTTATGGAGGTTTCCTTACTGGGGATGGGGGTGGGATGTGGATGTCAAGGGTGATTTGCTTATGGTCAGACCTGACCAATGGGGGGGGTGGCCACTGATGTGGAGCATCTATCTCCCATGTTGGTAATGACCAGGTCTGGGATATTGGAGGCCCTGGTGGGACAATGGATTAATTGATCCAGGGCATTGGAATTTATGAATTCCAAGAACCTTTGGGAAAAGGTGTTAGTACCCGAGAAATATTCCAAGTTAATGGCAGGGTAGTTAAAACCACCCAGTATTAGGGTGTGTGGTTGTATCTTAATATTTTCCAGTATATTTAGAAAGGTGTAGTGAGTATCTTGGGGCATGATGGGGGATCTGTAGCAAGCTGCAATTTGGATTGCAGTGTTACCTAGTGTTAGTTGCACCTGGAGCATTTCAGATGCATTGTGTTGGGAAACTAGCCTGGAGGTGTGAATATCCTTGGTGAATATGGACACTCCACCTTTAGTGTTTCAGTCTTGGTTTGGTGGCTGAAAAGTGTGGTAAGAGTTGTAGCCTGGTATTGCAGGGGTTCTCTCTGGAACCTTGATCCAGATCTCAGTTACTGCACAGATATCAATGTTCTCCATTTTTAGGAGTGCCTCGAGAGAGTGCATTTTGAGGTTTAGACTTCTAGTATTGAGTAGCATTACCTTCAGATTTTGAATGCTTGTATCTGTTACGGTGGTGGTTTTGTCCATTGAACCTTGCCTAAAAAAGGCACTATAGGGGTGGCAAGAGCTTTAGCCAGTAACCTAAATCCCAGGCGTGACAGGTGCAGACCATCTCTGGCAAAGCATTGTGGTTTGTCGATCATGTCGTCCCAGGCAGATACTGGATCCCCTTTGAATGATACCAGAAGCTTAGCCAATTGTTGAAGTCAATCATTTTGTCCTTATACTGTGGTATAATTCTGGGCAAAGGCAGGATGCTACTCAGGGCTAGGGTCATACCTGCCTGGGCCACATGATCAGAGAGCTCTTCCATGTCTCTTTTCATGTAGTCCAGGGAGGTACATCTCAAGTCATTCACTCCGACATGGACAATGACAGAGTCGTATTTGTACTTGTTGTGGAGTGACTTGAGTGCATGCATTATGTGGCAGATCTTGGCACCCGACAGGCAGCTGACTGTAATTTTCTCCTTGTTCAGCCTGGTGAGTGGGACAGTGTGCCTGACTAGAGTCACCTATGACTAAAGTGTTGGGTATGTTGTCTTGCCTTAGGGGCTGTTGGGTGGCAAACTGGTGTTGTGAGCTGCTTCACTTTGGTTGTGACTGGTGTTTGTGTTTCAGCTTCGGAGGGCCTTGTTGCTTGGGCAGGTTAATGTTAAGGGCCTCCACATATGTGGGTTTAGTGTTGCTATATGTGGGTGTTGATGGTGTGGGTTTTGAAGGGCTATGTGTTGCTTGAGTTGTAGTGCAGGTGTTAACCTTCTCCTCTTGACTGTCTAGCACAATCTTGGCTGGAGAGAGCTTTGCTTCCAGTTTGGCTATGTAAGTGCATCCCTCGCAGGTTGTAGTGTTGGGTGGTAGGAGGAGAGGGTTGTCTGTGTACATGAGGCAGTTTCTGCATTGCCCCAGTATGCCCAGATTCACCAGGTGGACAGGAGAAATCACTGGCAGCTGACCCTTGGACATGCCTGTTTAGGTGCTTTTTTGTAAAGTACAAGAGCTGTTTTCCCTTACCTTTGCAATGTACTTTGCAATTATAGGCTGTTTAGTGCGTACGATTAATTTCTCCTTATTAACAAGGAGAGCTGAATGCTTGTATCAGTTTAAGGTTTCCTAGTACTTTCCAGCAGGTTCTAGAGCAAGTATTAGTCACAGGGGTTCAGATTTTAGTGCTACTACTGAGAAACCAGCTAATTCTAAGGGAAAATTTGAAGAGCAGACTTTCTGGCACCTAGAATAGTTTAACCGTAGCCCAGCGGTGATGCACAATGTGAAAAATGTGCAGACACGCATTTTTAAGCCAGAAAGTTGAAATGGATAGAAAGCAGCCCAAAATAGCTAATAAAATTACAATTTCAGAGCTGCAAACCACTCCTCTAGCATTAGATAGAGAGTACAATGCTCACCACTCCTACTGGTAAGCAGTAGGACTTCCCCCTATCACAGCAAGGTCTGGATAGCTCTGAACACAGAAAATAAAGTCCTGAAACCAGCAAAGCCTGGGATCTAGACTGTAATAGCTAGAAAACGTGGGAAACGAGCAAACAATATAGTTTTTTTTTTTTTTTTTTTTGGTTAAAACAGCCTAAACAATGCAATAATACAATAAATAAACACAGAAAAGGCTAACGCACTTGAGCCTGTAGCCCTAAACAGCAAATGCAATTAAAACTCTAAAAAATTTGCAATTTAAAACTTTTTAAATGAAGCAAGGCAAGTGCACAACTGAAAAACTATTTAAGAGGCAGTAATACAGTAGAATAAGTGGCTAGTCTACATATACAGAAAAGTCTATATATACAGAAAAGCAGCTAAAACACACACATAGTTCAGATGCAGTGCAACCTAGAGCACTTGAGTTGTAGCAGTATTAAGGCAAATACAGTTTTAATAAATGCACTAGAATATACTCTATTTCCAAAATGTTTGAGAAGCAGTCATAACACAAGGAGATTTTTTTGGGGGGAGAAGATGGCTAATAGACCACACTGCTTTGCCAAGGATGGTCTATACCTATACTCTCTAGCCTTTCGAATACTAGCTAAAGCTTTATCCACCTCCACAGTACCTTTTCCAGCAATGGCAAATTGACAAACCTGCTGACATAATAAAATCAACTCAAATGAACCACAAGTGTTACTGCTCAATACTGTGAGCCTAAATAAAAAAACTACATTCCCTCCAAGCCCTTCTCACACTTGAGAATATAGACATCTGTGCAATTACTGAGAAATGGGGCCATATGCATTAAAGGCTACACAAAGTGTAGCTATCATTTTGTCAGTGTGCATGCTATTTGGTATTCATTAAGCAGTGATGTGCAGAACCACAAAACAAAGGGAAATGGCAGGATATGCTAATGAAAGCATAAAGAGCCAAAGTACATGCTAATTAACCAATCCAACATGGCAGAGCTATTCAGAAAGCTATAAAGTAATCATGTATGCTCAGTGCAGGCTTTTGCCTTTTATACCAAAGTTCTTTGGAATAGAGCATAATTGCATGTTAGGGGTTGCTGCTTGTATTATTATGCTGTATGTGCAACAGGCTTTAAATCAAGGTGCTGCTACTGCTGGTACTGCTGATAGACCTCAGGCAAGAAGAAGAAGGGTGTTTAGTTCCTGTTTAACTAATCACGGATTGCATGACACAGAATTTTTTGAGAGATACAGGGTGGAGGAGGGAAACACTGGAGGAAATGCCCCACATCAGGTCTGAGGGAAATTGTGAGAAATCCATCCTAGTGGAAACAAAAGTATGTTTAGCATTATGTATACTATCTACTGGTACTTTCCTGAGACCCACAGGGGATATATTATCACAGGCATCAGCATCTAGAATATTACATCAGTTTTTAAATGCAATGCTACTACTTGCAAGGGAGCGTATTCGTTTCCCAAGAATTCCATGAGAGAGACCAAGAATTATGCAGGAATTCTGTGCAGTAGCACACTTCCCTGAAGTGTTGGGGGCCATAAATTGCACACAGAAATAAAAGCCCCATCTGGAGAATAGGAAAGGATGTATATCAACAGAAAAGTTTTCCACTATGTAAGCTGTCAGCTTGTCTGTAATGCCCAAGGGATCATCTACAGTGTCTGTGCAGGTAACCCAGGCAATTTCCATGACTCACACATATGGCACACCTGTGACCTATGCCTAAGGTTTGCTAGGGGTGCTGCTCTACAAGGGCATCTAGTGGGGGATGCAGATTATGCTCTGGAGCCTTGACTCATGACACTCATGAGAAACCCATACAACCCCACTGAACAAAAATACAATGAGGCCTGTGCTCAAACTAGGAATATTATAGCACGTGTTTGGACTGCTGAAATCAAGGTTCTCATGTCTAGCTACATCAAGAAGTGCACTGCAGTATGACCAAGGCACCTCTGACAACATGCTTACAGTCTGTGCCATGTTATACAATATAATACTCAGGAAACAGCTTCAACAAGACAGCAAGAGGCTGAGCCTCAGTTGCAAGGACCACAGAGAGGGCCAGTAGCAGGTACAGATGAGTTGACTGAGGGAGGCATGCACAGTATGCTCTGGCTAAAAAGCAAAGATAGCACATCAGCACATCAGCACACACGCACACACGCACACACGCACACACGCACACACGCACACACGCACACACGCACACACGCACACACGCACACACGCACACACACACACACTTACTACATAGTTCAAAGCTAAGAACCCATCCACATAAAAATACTAAAACAGATGCCTTTCAAACAGCACAGCATTTACTTAATCATGTAACGGCTGTGTTCTGATAGCATCAGTCAGAAACAACTTTGCACCTGCACTAATGGCAAGATATGTGTTGAACCTGTAAAGAAAAAAATAAATTACATAACTGATTACTGTCATATGAAAATTTGTATATACCTCTAAGCAAAGCATTTGTCTGAGGTGCACAGTTACCGTATGTCAGTATTATCTCCACTGACAGATTTTTGCTATATTCGCTTACATATTACAAACAATGCTGTTCATTGAGCATTGCAATTGACCATCTTCTATAATTCATGGACCAGGTCAATTATACCCTCATTTGCGCAACTATACCAAAAAGTAAGACTGAAACACCTAACAATTCCAATGCTGTAATGACAATACTAACAAAAATACAAAGAGGTTCAACAATTATAAAAGCTATATTTCATAAATGAGTATGAATTAGGAATCAACAACTTTTCTTCTGCAGTGCATATTCATAGATGCAAGCTAGTGAATAAGCAAGCATCGGCTATCCACTGTGTGCATCAGACATACATGCAACCCTATGTCACAAAGACATGTGTGAAGGGCAGGGCACAGTCATCATCATTTTCATGGGGAGAGGGGTAGGAGGGCAAGGTTGACACCACAGAAATGAGTGTGTATGAGTATAAAACACATTTATCTATCAGAGTAAAGTGTTCATGGGCCTGTAACAACAGATGTATATCATTCGAGACTACTGTTTGGATAGTTTACATATTTTTGAAGTAGTATGGGTAAATTATTTTTTTTTCTATGTGTGTGTGTCTGCATGAACATGCTCAAGAACCGTGCTGGCACTAGATCCTGGAATCTCAGACAGGTGTGAGCCATGGATGGTAGAGTAGTCAGTTCAGCGTCTTCACCCCCGACCACAAGAACCACTTCTGCCAAGAGTTGCACTGCTACTTCCTCAGCCATGGCTAGAAGTAAGGGTGCTACCTGGACATGAGTGATGTCTGCTGGACAAGCTGGACAAGCTCTCCTCATGACTACTTCCAGGACCACAACCCTGTGGCCTCCCATGTCTGATTGAGCAGTGGATGAAGTGCACCTAAGGAAGTGGGATCTTGCACAGCCATGTCTGCTAACAGCAGAAGATGTAGTGGCACTCGGATCATGTAGATGCCCACCTTTCCATAATAGACATTACATCATATACACTGCCTGATCCAGTGTGCATTCACCCTGTCAAAGGAGTTGCCCACACAGCTCAGGGAGCCTCTCATGTAAGAATGTATGACATTTAGCAGTAGCATTATTTCTTCTGAGACTCATGTGGAACAAGCCTGTGCCTCCACTACAGCCCTACACATACATTTGGTGGCACCTAATGGCATACCAGCATAAGGAGAAGAATAGACAGCTGGCCTCCTCTGAGATCTCTACCAACCCATCTGTGTGGCACCTCACCCTCATGATGGCTACTAGGAAAAACAACCAGCCCTGAAACCAGAGTAACCACACTACCTTGTTCAACTGTGTCACCCTCAACCTGTCCAATATCAGAGGTGTCCATGTCATGGGTATGTGTAGGCATACTGATTGTGTCACGGGGATATGGGAGCCACAACCTCAGTGTCAGACTGACCGTCTGCACCCCCAGACTGTGCTTTGCCATCATCATCATCATCATCATTAGAGGCTACTCCAAAATCAGATGGAAGGAGTTCCACAGTGACACTCTCGGGATCACCTATGATAACAAGCAAGGAACACAACAAACAGAAAAAGAGAGAATAAAACTGATCATATATTTTCTGTATACTAAAGTATGTTAAACTCTAACAGATGCTAATGCAACACAATCGTTACTCTGATATATACCTGAATCAACCTTATATAAAGCAATAACAATAACCAAATGTGTGTTTATCATGTGCAGGTGGGCTGGCAGCCTGCAATCCAGGAGTACCTGTATGTAAGGAATGAAAAGGCGGGAAGTCTGCTACATATCGCAATGCAAATGAAACAAGAAAAAGAGAACAATCCCCTTCACAAGTGCAGATTAAATTCCCCCCCCCCCCCACCAATATGACTGTAGTCTGGCTCAGAGTTATTGCTACCTCTCTCTCTATATAATATATATATATATATATATATATATATATATATATATATATATATATATATATATATATATATATATATGTAGGTTTACTATCAAAATCTCACACCTGCAATGTGTGAGTGTCCATGTTTCTGACAGAAAATGTCAGAAATCAAATCTACAGCTATGAACATGATCGAACGAGGTATTTCAGGAAAGTCGACATCTCAGGAATGTCATCTTTACCAAAAATACCATACTTCCGGTCATAAGCAATGAATGTTTTACAGGGGGCAAGCCCCTCATACCTCCTGCTACTTACATATACAAACTCCAAGATCACACTACAGTGAGGAAATGGTACATTTCCCAATCCCCACTATAGTGTGATTTGCATTCAAAATGCTGAATCCACAACAGCAAATGCTAGTGTGCATTCACTGTTGTGACATTAACATTTTTTTTCGGTATTTTAAAATGCTGAACTAGGGTGTTCAATGTTTCCAATTCGGGCATAGTCTGATTGCCCCTTTTGATAGTAAACCATAGTTATATATATATATATATATATATATATATATATATATATATATATATATATATATATATATATATATATATATATATATATATATATATATATATATATATATATATATATATATATATATATATATATATATATATATATATATACATATATATATGGGTCTACTTCATATGATTGACAGTTCATATGATCGACAACATTTTCAGTAAGACCAAAACAGCTAAAGCTCAAAACACTGAACTCATTTGGTCAAAACTCATAACATCGACACATGGCATTCAAAGCATTATGGCCTTTCCCCACTGTGGCGCGACCCTGGAGTTAGAATAAGTAGATGGGGGGGTGCGGGGCATAGCCCCCCACATACATAGTAAATTTCGCAGATACATGTGGATAGTTATAACAAAGATGACAATATTTATCTAAATAATGTGAGGGGCTATGCCCCCCACAACCCCCTATCTATTTATTCTAACTCCAGGGTCGTGCTACAGTGGGGAAAGGGCATAATGGTTTGAATGACATGTGTCGATGTTATGAGTTTCGACCAAATGAGTTGTCGCCGTTTTGAACTTTAGGTGTTTTGGTCTCTCTGAAAAGTTTGTCGATCATATGAACTGTCGATCATATGAAGTAGACCCATATATTTTATATATATATATATATCAGATATCTAAGATATATGCATACATATGCAAGGCCATGAAACATATTATCATGGAACTTATAAACAAAGACATTGGCAACCTTCAAACACTGGACCCCACCCAGTTTGGGTTTGTGAAGGGCAGATCTTGTCTCCTGAACCTGATTGACTTTTTTGAATCAGTCTCCAGAGCCGTGGACGAAGGTAAGGCAGTCCACACAGCCTATCTGGACCTCACTAAGGCCTTTGACACCATCCCCCACTCTGGAATCTTAGATAAATTTACTAAGCTGGGCATTAATCCCTACATCAATCGATGGGTTGCCAAATGGCTTACTGACAGAACCCACACTGTAAAAGTAGCTGACTCCAAATCCAGCTACAAGTGACAAGTGGAGTACCTCAGGGTTCAGTCCTGGAACCACTCTTGTTTGCCATCTACTTCTCTTAAGTACAGGCCAATACTAAGGGACTCTGGCTAACAAAGTTCGCAGATGACTGCAAACTGGGAGCCATTACTGAATCTCCAAATTATGTGGATACTCAACAAAAGGGTCTTACAGAAACAGATGCTTGGTGCCAGAGCCATGGGCTCAAGCACAATGCCAAGAAATGTATAGTTGTCCCCTTTGGGAAAAAAACACGTACCTGTAAATTACCACATAGGTGGCAGTACACTAAACACCGAAAGTATGATAAGAGACTTAGGGATACAGGTGGACAGTGGTCTCACCTTCGATAACCACATCGCCACAACAGTCAGGAAATCCTTCTATGTGGTACACCTCATCACTAAGGGCTTTTCTTCCAAAAAAAAGGAGGTCATTGTCCCACTGTACTCATCCCTCATTAGACTCATTATAGAACACAATGCCCCATTTGGCATGTACTTCTCAAGACACCTGCAACAACTGGAAAGGCCACAGAAATACCTCACTAAAAGAATCACAGGCCTAAAGCAGATGGCCTATGCTGACTGCCTTAAAAAACTCCAGCTATACTCTGTCGCATATCGTCTACTCAGAGGTGATCTCTGCTTAACATACAAACCCAGAGCTGATGGACGTGCTACACTTAAAGAAATCCCAATCCATCAGAGCCACACGCTCCAGGAATCTAAACCTTGTCATCACAATAAACAAAACATGCTGGAGGGATAGGTTCCTGACCCAGAGACTCCTATACTCTGGAATAGACTGCCCATGCATGTCAAGTAGAGTGCCTCTTTGGCCCTCTTCAAAAAATACCGAAAGTGTTATAAGAGACCTTGGGACACAGGTGGACAGTAGTCTCTCCTTTGATAATCACATCGCCACAGTAGTCAGGAAATCCTTCTACATGGCACACCTCATCACAAAAGGTTTCTCATCCAGAAAGAAAGAGGTCATTGTTCCCCTCTACTCATCACTCATTAGCCCCATTATAGAGTAGAACGCCCCTTTTGGTATGTACCTCACAAGACAGCTACAACTGGAAAGGCCGCAGAAATACCTCACAAAGAAGATTACCGGCCTCAAACAGATGCCCTAATGCAGACCATCTCAAAAAATTCTAGCTTTACTCCGTCGCATATCGCCTACTCAGAGGTGATCTCTGCCTAACATACAAAGCTATGTCAAACCCAGATCTGTTGGACATGCTCCACTTAAAGAAATCTCAATCCCTCCAAGCTACATGCTCTAGGGACCTAAACCTCATCACCATAATAAATAGAACATGCTGGAGGAATAGATTCTTGTCCCAGAGACTTCCCATACTCTGGAATAAATTACCTATCTATATCAAACAAAGCTCCTCATTAGTACTCTTCAAGAAAAATCTTGATGATTGGATGGGAAATAGGAAAGTCACCCCAGGGATCACCTCTGTGGCTCTGCTCAACAGTGGCACAGGAAAATAATTTTCTTGGGTGGCAAAAGCCAGGGTACCTTTTTGGCTGGGCTTGTATAGGCTCTCAGGCCATTAGCCTAGTACCTACCTATGAACCTATAAAAGGAACCTTGACGATTGGATGGGTGAAAGGAAATTCACCCCAGGGATCACGTCAGTCGCCCTGCTAGACAGGAGTTCAGGGAAGTAAATAGTGTGGGAAGAAATAGCTAGGGAATTGTTATGGCTAGGCTTGTATAGGCCCTAGGGCCAATAGCCTAGTACCAAGCTATGAACCTATAAAGATATAACAATGAGAGTTGGATTTTGCATACCTGGAAGGTCTGATTGTGACACTCTGGGTCAGTTGTCCACATCTGCACCAATATGAAAGATTCTGTGGAAACCCTTTGCCTCTGACAGTGGACAGAAACTCCTCTGTTTCAGTTAGAGGTGGTTCTGTAGCAGGAGCACCCCCATAGCCACCTATTCCAAGGCAATTGCAGTATCCCTACAGTGATCAGAGACAATCTTATCACTTGCCCAGTGTAGTATCAAGGAGTAAGTTCTCCTATGCCCTCCAACAGCATTAATGTCCTCAACCATCTGCTGCCATACCCTGTCTTGGGCAGAAAAGTCACCTCTACCTCTCCCTAATAGAAAAGCTCCATGGCAATGTAAGGTCTGGATAATGACCTCATTTTCTGCATCAGTGTATGGTGACTTACTGGGTACAGGTTTATTCTTGGGTGCAATGTTCCTGTATGAGATGAAACAGAAATCAAACACACATAATTACATATTCAATATACAGGCAGGATGGCTGTGAACTCAGTTATGTGTGACTGCATGCATCCAACATGCACACAACAGTTTAAAAGCTAATGCTCCATATGAATGCACACAAGGTAGAAGCCCCCTCCCCGAAATAATATTTTTTTTCTAAATCAAATATCAACAATGATCTACAACAGTTCTGTAATGCAGATAACACAGGCTTAACTGTGTAATACATGATGGCATTAACAATAACAATTAAAATGTAGCATTTGAAGAAATGTAGAAAAAACTATTATAAATGCCATCTCCACTGCTGTGGAATATACTCATGTAGAAATCCACAAATAAAACACATTTTCTTTTTCTGCTAGAACAGATAAAAATGCCAGACCATCCTACAAAGTTATAATACACTCACCTGCAATAACTGTGCCAACATCAAATTAAATGCAAATTAAAATTGGTTATGTAGTATTCGGTACCATACTTTTAGTAATGCAGACATGGCCATGCCAAAAGAAAGGAATAAAGGAAAAACAATGAAGATAAAAAAATGTTTTTCAGTGGTCATTGCAAGTCACCTTTTAATGTTAAACTAAATATATTATGTAAGCAATAGAAACATACCTTGCCAATGTGACAGTGTAGAAAATAGATGGTTCTCCAAAACTTATTTTTTTAGCAATATTGAGCTCTCTGAATCCAAGCAGTCTCTCTACTATTATACAAGGTCATCATCTGCATGATTACCTTGATATAGTGCAGAGTCAGCCGTCAGATCACCGAGAGTATGCAAATGAGGTGTTAAATCATTAACATTCCTGAATACCACAATCTGCACTAAGTGTAGCAAATGTAAACATGGTGTAGGGATCTACACTATCATATGCATATGCCCTATCAATGCATGGATGAGCATTGAGGAGTGTTCCCTGCTAATGGCTTGCAGGTGTCTATGATTACACTGACTGCATGAATGTTTAGCTTTCATAGTCTCCTCTCTTTGATATACAACTATGGAGGGTATGTCAAGGTGAAAAGAGTTATCAAAAAGTCTAAAAGTATATGGACTCATTTACGGGAAAGATATCCCTAACATTTAAATGCTGGCTTTAATGACTACATTTATTGCCCTTTAGTAATAAAGTTTGTTCATATTCAAGGGAGAACTTAAGCACTGGTAAAGATTACATATGCAATAAAACAGAAATAGAACTGCTATAAGAAAGCAAACATAAGGAAATGATGCACCATAAAGAAAGAAAGGAATACACCTGCAGTGTTTGAGGTTTTCATCAAATATTGTGAGAGTACATGAGTATCCTGTTTGCAACATCACAATCACCCTGACATTTACTGTCAAATGAGAAAGGACAACTTTCATAACTTGTTTCTATTGCACTTTCTGTAACTTGATACAATGTCACATTATCAGTACATCTAAACACTTTTTCTCCTTCCTAATATATGTCTTTGTCTGTGGCAGCTATGGGAAATACTCTTAAATGATTGTTCTCACTACCTTTGTTTTAGAGTTTAAATCCACACAGGTTCCTGTTGCAAGATAACAAAACTGCTTAAATATGTGAAATGTACATTCAAAGTATTTGATCAACATTTTTTTCCTTTTATCATTTGTGTGACATTTGGCATTGTGCACTGTTGAGTGACAGCAGCTAATAGCAGTGAATGGCATTTCACTGCCCGAGGTAACAGCTGATATTTTTTTTTATTTGTACTGCCATTAATAGCTCAATGAAGATTAGGATTTTTGCAGTTTTCTCAGTCTGGACAATAATGTGTGAAGAAATCCAAGAAGCTGTTATACTCCTCTTTCTGTAACATATTGTGTTACTATGTTGAGATTAGGAAAACTGTAGAACTGATACAGGATTCAAACCTGTTCACAGATCATTTTAATTGAGGGGGTCATGCTAAATATTAGCACTCATTTTGGTGCATGAATATGTTGATATGAGAAACTCGAGTAAGGTCAGCATTATTAAGTGACAGACAGATAAGTCCTTTAAAATTATTTCAGTATTGTGTGTGCTTTGTGAACAATGAAAGCATTTCTGCTATTCCCTGTGCCCTTCTCCATTCCCATGGCATTAGTCCTCATATTGTGAGACAACTATGATAATACTGATGTGGCAAGGAGATGTGAGAAGGCTGAATGTATCTGTGTAATAAGATAGTAGCTTGGTTCATTGCTAGATATGCACTGTGATTAATTTCATGTGTCTTCAGTTGTTCTTCCCAAAACGTTGTTTAAATGCTTCAGATAAATACTGCCTACTGTATTTCTGTGCCACTTAATAGTGCAAAATTAATTTCATAGTTTAAAGAAAAGGTGAAAAATCTAGTTGAGGCTGCTTTATGTAAAGCAAACCAGCCTGGCCTCATTGCAGGGCTGACAGCACTCTGGATATTATCCAGTGAAGAAAATACAACTGTCAGGTAACTTTCTCTCTGGAAGAAGCTGTAAGTGCAGTGAGCATAGAGAAAAGGACAACTGTTGCAGGATTCAAATCCATTTAACTGATTAATCACAGGTCGTGATACCATTGTGTTGTTTAGAAAGAAACTCTTGTCACTGTTGCAAAACATGTGAGCTTTTGCCTGTCCACTTACAAATTATTTGTCATTAACTATAAGTTTGTTAATGTGTCCAACAAAGTACATTTCCAATGTTGCAATGACAAGTGAGAAGGATGAATGTGTCACTTGAATACACTTCTTGCTCAGGTCATTGCTATATATACCCATTGATTATATTTAATTTACTGACAGTTTTTTTTCTCTGTCATATATATTTTTAATGCCTTTTCTAATTGCTCTTGGCTCAGCATCATGGAAAAACAGTTCCCTACCTAAGAAAAAAGTGAAAAATATTAGGCTACGTTATATATATCAAATATGCCTGGCATCGTTGTGTGGCCCTCTGCAAAATGAATAGTACTTACTGCAAGGGATACACCTGACACTTGTCCAATTCTGTGGCACAAGGTCTAACTGAAGTGAATTGCAAGAAAGAAGCAACATGAAGCATTGTTCAAATCCTGTTTAGAGATAACATTGCAATTATTTACAATATGTATTTTTTAACATTTTAGTCATTTTAATTTGTATTTGCTCTCCACTTGCAGCATATAAACACAGTTCCCTACCTAAGGAAAAAAATTAAATCCCAAGCTATTTTCGTAAGCTGCACAATTCTATTTAGCCTTAGTTGTATCTGTTGCCTGGTGCTGGACATCACAGAGGTGGAGGAATAATGATTCAGAAGGGAGATGATGCATCAACAGGGTGAGATGGAGGCAGGACAAAGTAGCTTAGGCTGCCATATGTAGAGCAAATATGCCTGGCATCATTGTGTGGCCCTCTGCACTATGGATAGTACTTACTGCAGAGAATGCAGCTGACACATGTCAAAGTCTGTGGCAGGTGTAACCAAAGTGAATTGCAAACAACATGAAGCATTGTTCAAATCCTGTTAGAGATCACATTGCAATTATTTACAATAGGTAATCTTTTTTAATTTTTAATCATTTTACTTTGCATTTGTTCTCTTCTTTGCAGCACGCAAACACGGTTCACAACCTAAGGACAGAAGTGAAAATTTTAGTTTATGCTGTCTTTTCTGTCAGCTCAGCAGCATGCAAAAACAGTTCCCTACCTAAGGAAAAACATGAAAAATATGGTTTAGGTTACCTTATATATGCCAAATAAACCTGGCCTCATTGTGCGGCCCTCTGCAACATGGATAGTTGCAATTACACCTGGCAATGGTGGGCTTTCATCAGCACTCTGGACAGTACTTAGTGGAGAAATTTCACCTTTCGCATACCTATCTCTGGGGCACAAGGTGCAAGTGCAGCAAATTTAGATAAAAAACACAGCTGATTAAGGGGTTTACAATGGGTGTTAACATACCCAGCCTTACTCAGCTCATTCAACTGCCTGCATCTGAAATATTTTTAAAAAATAGAAATGAATTTAACATAGGAAAGCATTCACAGGAAAAATTAAAATCAGACACATACAGCCCTCTTTGAAATGTATCTCCATTCATTCCCACATTAGTATAATTCTATTTTCAATGCGTGAAAGGTACTTCTGTGGCATTGTCAATTAATAAGCTAAATTTCAGTTTTTGCCTGCTTTATTACACAGGTTTAATTCCCAGCTGGTACAACAATATTTTAACATTGTGTATGGCTCAACATCACAATATGTCACAAATAATTATCTTTCTCCTTCCAAACTGCAAGGAATAAAAGCCATACCATTAAGCAATCCATTGTTGAACATTGGCACGTGTCAGTATGATGGCCGCCACATGAGCCAAAGCTGAATCACATTTCACACCTTTACTGCTATGTGATATAAGTAGTGCCAGTGTGTCTGCCAAATGGTCCATCTGCCTTCAATTTTGCAAATGCAGTTGTCAAGACTGTGCACCTGTGTGCACAACCAGTTACCCATGAGATCTAAATTGGGTGCCAATTCAGACATCTTTGTTAGCTTGACTTTTGCAATCATGGTTGGGCAGGGAGAGAATGGTGCTAAATTTAGAACAGAGACGTGGGGAAGTGAGGAGTAGTGATATGTGGCATGTTACAGTACTTTATTTTTTCAATAAACTTTGTTTGGCAATACATAAACAATTGTGATATTTTGCTATTGTACACCTTTACCACATCCATACATAATGGAAAGATATTATGTGACATAAAATAAACAAATCTCACTGGTATGATAACAAAGATCATCCTTTATTTCCATATGATGGAGAGGAAATATGCATTGAAATATAATAATTATAAGCACCATCGTTTAATTCTTCCTGATGTATTATTGCTGTTGTGTCTTTTGGCTTTTCCCAGTTAGAGGTCGCCACAGCGGAACTCCGGTCCGCTAATGATTGGCAGTAGATTTTTACATGCCGAGTTGCCAGCTCTGACGCACAACCTTCAACGAAGGTTTGCTCATTCACGCATGTCTCCACGCAAAAGACGCTCTAGCTGAAAATCGAACCGGACAGCATCTTACTGTGAGGCGACAACGCTACCGCAGCATTATCCAGTAATAAAAAGTAATGCTGCTTCTGGGTACTGAGCACACACACAGTTAAGCTGCTGTTCTCATTGTCTAATGGAAACAGCAAGAGTTATTGGGGAAGGCATACATGCTTGAGATGAAGGTTGAGGTACATCTGCTAAAGATGCTACTGCTTGAGGGAATGCAAATACATTTTGGGCTTGAATTTGGATCTGAGTCATACTTAACCTGTTCCTCTCTGAGGTGAGCTAATCTCTCCTGGTACACTTCATGGTTTGTAGCTACCTCCTTTACAACTGTACAGTAGAGCAGAAAAGAAATACATATGAAAGTATAATGAGTACCTGTGTTGGCTGGCTAAATCATTAATGCCGTATCATAAACTGAATTTAGGACTGCAAATGTCCCCTAAGTTGTGTAATCTGTTTATGATATCTCCCATCAGCTTAAGAGGGTCTGCTTGAACTTTTAAAATCACTGTAGTGGAATGCCTGTTGCATTGGAGAAAGTCTTGGTTAAGCTATTCCAAGCCTCAGCCTTATACTGAGATCTAGTATAATTCCCCTGCAGTAGCCTACAGCTGTTTGTCTCCCTGCTATCCGCTCTCTCTTTGGGGGAGGAGGTTATAATTTATTAAATCTGCTGTTTGCATACCTTTCTGCTGAAAGATAAATGATCACTAGCCCAACAAGACAGATTAACCACTGCAGCTTGGCCTGCCATGCCTCCACAGATGGAAGAGACACCCAGCAGTTCGGTTTCACAACCCCTCTGTGTTACCTGCACAACCCCTGATCTACCTGCCCCACCTGTGTTAGACAGCTCTGCCCAGACTGCAGGTGCTGTGGTACCATCTGGGAACAGTACTAGTGGAGGTGGTGAATTTGTCACCCAACAGGAGCTAAATGGGCTGGTGAAGGATAAAATGGAGAGGGCCCTCAGTGTACATATTGGCATGTTGAAATGATCCTGCATCAGATTGCAAAGATGATGCCACACCTGGCACTAATCAGGGAAATTGTTGATGAATCCATGATGACAGTTCTGAGGGTGAGGACTAGATTCTCACTGTTCTCAAGCTAGATGTGGGTGCACCTAAAATGTCCCCTGCCTATCCCGAATCTTGGTGTCCCCCAACCTTTTGCCTCCATCACCATCCTTGTTTGCTTTACATGTCTGTACATGCTTCCTAACCCACCTTACCAACTTGATACTATCATTCCTAAATACCTTCCCCAACAATAATCTCTCTCCCAAAATAAAATCGACACCTGTTCCCCCCTCAAAATTACACAATATCCATAGCTCTCCACTTCACCTAAGTGCCATCTGAACACACTTGATTTGGTCCAATTGGCCATACAACATTATTCTGTTGTCACCCATCCATGGTGTGGTGACACTCCAAAATCATGAAATTGTGTGTACAATTGTACATTTATGTTGTGAAGAAGTAGATAGTTATGGTGCCTGCCACAACCCTCCACCAAATTCCTGTATTCTTTCCCATGCCCTCTGCTGCCAACCCCATTTTCACTGCTGTCCTATCCACCCCTTTTTGCACACATTTAATCTGGTCAACAAATAGATTCACACACAACACACATGGCCAGAAATGGCCCAAGGAAAGCCTTTACTTTATGTCCTCAGCATTTGCACAGAGGTTCATATAGCACAGCATGCTGAGTGACAGTGAATGCTGCTTAACTTCTTATTGCAAAAGCTGAAGATTTCAATTTAGTCTGCAGTGATTAAATCAACTGCTCTATGGTAATAGGGAGTAAAGCCAGTCTAAATCCAGTACTGTAATGTAGTTAATGGAACAGTTTATAGGCTGCTGGATGTAATAAAGTAGGAATTGCTATGTGACATGTTGAGATAATTACTCTGTTTGTAACCTGGTCTTTTTGCATAGTGCCATGGGTTCAATTACAGCTGTAGGTCAATTTATTATTCATAACATTTCATAGTCCTATCAAACATTTAACTGCAAACATCTGTATTTCTCACCATTCACAACACTTCCTTAACATAACATTTGAATAGTGCAGCAAAACATCATTTGCAAAAAAATGCATCCCCAACAGGGAGACTTACTAAGCCAACCTTATCCTGATGATGTATTCATGTTTGTTGCCCTCTCCTACCCCTTATTTGTCCCTTTAACAAGCACTTTATTGTACAGAGCATGGCAGATTAACGATGATTTAATAAGTAAGAGTAACATACCATACAGATGTGCCTACGTGTCCCACAAAACATACTCTTGCTTTTCCTATCTGCATATATCTCTATCTCTCTGTCTCTCGCTCTCTCTCTCTCTCTGTTCACCCCCTCTGCTTCAGTAAGTGGTCACTTTGCTTTAACTGTGTTATTTATGTGTTATGTAGTAATCCCTTTGTGACATGATGAGCTAATGTGTACATGTATAGATAGATTTTTGACTAATTTCAAGGATTCTAATCCGGCTATTAGCTCAGTGTTACTGGCTGTTTCTGGTACACTATTTTATGTGTACCTGTTGGCTACATCTTGTTCTAGGCCACCATTATCTTTCTTCCGTCATAAGCTACTTTGTCCTGCCTCCATCTCACCCTGTTGATGCATCATCTCCCTTCTGAATCATTATTCCTCCACCTCTGTGATGTCCAGCACCAGGCAACAGATACAACTAAGGCTAAATAGAAGTGTACAGCTTACGAAAATAGCCTGGGATTTTATTGCCCTCACCTGCATTACTCTGTTGCTCTTTATGCCTCTGTGCTAAGCTATGTTTATTTTGTTTAATGTGCTTTTCAACAAGTTGAAGAGTTCAATGTACAGATTACAGTGGTCAACAGGGTAATGAAGATGAATACATACATTCAAGTTTATAGAAATCTTCTGTCAAATGTCAACTATCAGAAGTATGGATTTCTTTTAATTTCTTCAAATCTTTTGGGTTTCTAACACCATGACTCCATTCCTAAGTCAAAGTACGATTAAAGTTCATGAAATTAGTATTGTTTCAATCTTTAATGTCAGCCAAAAGAGCTGTTCGCAGCACCCGCAATGTGTTTAGTAATTACTCCTTCTGCAATTCGTACTGAGTTACATGTATTGGTAACATATCTAAATATAATTGTAGATTCTTTTTTATAAGACCTACTACTATTAGAACTATCTGGGTATCTTTCTTCCACATTGCTCTTGTTTCAGCCTGCAAATCCTGATAGTTTATGACTTTGTGTGTCTCGCTCTACACAAAACACTGTAGTCACTGGGTGTGGGGATTTCAATGATCAATGCTACTTTTGTCTTCTTTTCATGGACCACTATATTCGGTTTTCTAGCATCTGTCTTTTGAACTGTTGGTAATGTGTGATCCCATGTGATGTAAACTTCATCATTTTGTATGATGCTTTGTGGCTCATGTTTCCAGTGTTTATTAGCCACTTCAGTACCATAATGTTTGCACAATCCCCAGTGCAACAGTCTTACCACGTTATTATGCCTTTCAGTATACAGTCCTTCTGCCATTAGTATGTCACAACCAGAAACGAGGTGTGCAACTGTTTCCAGTTTAGTTTTACAAAACCTGCACTTCTGTTTCTCCCACATGTTCAATGGACTTTGTAAACCAGTGTGCATGTAGCCCACTATCCTGGGCTAACAATATTAACCTTTCATCTCTTGGTTTGAATTCGCCTCTCATTAACAATTCCTGCATTTGTTCCTGATCAACACGAGGTTCTTCCAGACGTTTTCTACACTTGCAACTATATTTATGCATTTTCCACATTTCTTGCCTTCTCATCTGGCCCTTCCCCTTATCGCCTTTCTTTTGTTTTTGACACATTCAGTTGCTGCCTGGTTTTTATCTACTTCTGATTTGATTTCCATTCCTGCTTGATGCTGGCATGCTTCTGCTAGATTAATCAGTGAAGTCATCTTAGATTTATTCACCTCATATTTCAAAACTTTCACTATGTTTGGGTCTTCTGAGGTCAGCAGGTATGTGTGGAGTCCCATGATTGTAGATCTAAACATGTAATCAATTAAAAGGAGGCCCATCTCTCCTTTGGAACGGAGAATATATAATCTTGGTATGCACTGCTTTTATAAATCATTCAGTGAGCATAAACCATCTTTTTTTGTTTTCCTATCTAATCTATCCAGCAACACAATTTGGGGCCAGTCAGTCACCAAAACTGTAAGTTAGGTTAGGAAGAGCAAATTGGTTTATAGCTTGGATTTTGTTCCTAGATATCAACGTTGTTTTCAGGATTAATTTAAGTCTTCTAAAGTATTTCTTACTAAGTATTATTCCCATTTGTTCATATTTTATTGTTGATCCTTCAGTTCCCAAATATTTATATACTCCCTCTTGCTCAAGTTTTTTTTATATCACATTCTTTTCCCAAACTGATGTTTTCTTGGTGCTGCAGTTTTCCTGCTTTAAAGTTTGCTTTTACACATTTATCAAGACCAAATGACATTCTTATATCATCTGAAAAAGTTTTGACAGCTTGCAGTTGTACTTTCATTTCCTCATCTGATGAGCTATACAGCTTTAAATCATCGACAGAGAAGATAAGAAGTCTTTACACTTTGTTGTTTTCTAGGGGCCAAATTTTAGCCATGGCCTAAGCTGTTAATTAGACAGCTTAATGGGTTAAGGGCAAGGCAGAATAGCAGCAGTGACACAGATTCACCCTGGAATATCCCCCTTTGAATTTTTATCCCTGGGATAATAATTTGTCCTTTATCATGGTTTAATAGCAATGTGGTCTGCCACTGTTTCATGCTCACTGCAATATAGTCGATCAGTGTACGGTGTATTTTATACATTTTTAAGCACTCTTCTATCCATGAATGTGGGATACTATTAAATGCTTTTTTATAGTTAATCCATGCCATACTTAGATTCTTACCATTTTTACACTTCTCCACTATGACTTTAACAACAAATGATCCTTTGTTCCATATGACTATCTTTTATTGGCCTTTTGTTCTATTACCATAAATGAGTTTTCTTCTAAATGACTATAATCTTTGTCAGCATCAATTCCCATGCATAATTTATATGTCATTGGAAGGCAAGTTATTGGTCTATAGTTTTTAAGGTAGCTTTCAGGTTCACTCTTAAGAAGGAGCATTGTTTTTCCTGTTGATAGCCAGGTTGGTGTCTGTTCAGGGTGCGCATATAAATAGCTCTTATTCATAGCTAAATCTTTGTGCAAAGATGTTAATACTTTTAACCAGCAGTTAGGTATTGCACCTGGGCCTGGGGTTTTCCAGTTGAAGGCTTTTCTTAACTTTGTTTCAGTCTCTCTGGCTGTTACTTTATCCCATTTCATATCCTGTACCTTTAAACTTCTTATTCTTTCTTTTACTTCTTCTATCCATTTAGCATCTTTGTTATGTTCCACAGGATCTTCATAAATACCTCTCCAAAATGTATCTATTTCTTCTTTCTTTTTGGTAGTCTTTCAGTTCCTTTTATCTTGTTTCCCAATTCTCTGTAAAACATTTTTGGGTCAGTAATAATTTGCTTATTTTGTACTTTTCCTTTATATTTATCTGCGTATCTTCTAAGTTTTTCCTCCTGTGCTGAGATTTTCAGCTTGTTAGTTGCGATAATGCATAATAGATCCTGGTCTGTTCTAATACTGTGCATTGTTTTATTGCGTCAGTCTTTCTTAGTATTTTATTTTATTGACTTCCTATGTGCTGTGCTTAGATAATACTCAGGTATAAATGTTTTTCTTGGAATGCTGCAACAGTTCAAATCTAGATGGATAAAAAAAATGTTTCAGATTGTTTTGTTTAACTCCTGTGGTTGTAAATGTTGACTACATCTTTACATAACACATCATTATCCTGTTGCTATGTTAATGTGCCTAATTCCTATTGTGAAGCCTGTCTTGTACAAATGTTTGCATGAAAGCTGGCACAGGGCAACATAGAGTACTTCTAATTCCCATACTAAGTTCAACACTTCAAGATATGATTACATATGCACTAACAGTTTGCCATTAGTACCACAATTCAACTTTGCAGTGTTGCACTCAAAGAGTAAAATAAAAAAAGAGAAACAAGTAATTATTGTTTTTGGTTGCTCAACATTTGTATATCTATAGTACTTTTGTCAACAGGTGATTCTGATTTCAGAACGATATTGACTCATTTCAGTCATTTAATGCATGTCTGCTCTACAGTGTTTATGCATGCAACTGTGTTACAAGTTTAATTAACCTGTTCTCACATAATCCTTCACTCTGTCCTATGTATGAGTTTTATGTCTGTCTTGGTAATACGCATAGTGCAAGTATGAGACAATACAAGTGTGCAATCATCTCTGCATGAAGTCGCATGCATGTTTGATGGACAATCCACTGGTGTACAAGAGTGATTGTATATGTCATCCCATAATGTGAAACATTTCTGTGTCCCTCACAGTAATGCAATGTATATTAAGGATGGTATCTACATTTTAGTAGATAAGTAACCACATATGACAAACATAGTGATGTTACATTGTTCTGTGAACACATATGTGTTTGTTGAACAATCTGTGATGCACAGTACCATCCATTCCAAAGAGTGAATTAAAAAAAAATTCAAATGTTCTATTTCAGATTGCTATCAGTCTTCCCCTGAGGCACTTGCAATAAATACAGTGCTCCTTAGATTGTGTTACTAGATAGGTAAGAGGCTCAATGCCCAACACTGGAAAATTGAATGTGACAGACTGTGTAACACTTGGTGCTGTATCCACTACCACTGAGTACATTTACCTCTTCACACAGCTCCCTTATCCCGCTTTTTAATAGAATATTCTCTATGAAAAACACTGATGACATCATTCTGAAAAAAGTTCACTCTGTCTCCTTAACATACCTCTCAACTGTACAGATTTTTGCAGAATGTCCAGATTTTTGACTCAAATATTTGTTCTGTTCCTCATAAAACATGTGGTTTTCTGGCAAAACCCAGAGAACTGAAGCCACTAAATAATGACCAAATAATTACATATATTTAAGTTTCAGACTTCATATCTTTCAGAAAATGCATGCTATCACAAATCCTGTTATCATAGGAGCTTTCTAAGTTTATAAGAGCAATATTTAAAATCTGTTCCTATTTTGGGCTCCCCCCCTTTATTTTAGGCTTTGTCCAGATTTCTTGTGTTAAGAGGTTGAGAGGTATGCTCTTTAAGCATCAGCCTTCTGTGACCCTTGTGACTAAGACAGTTCTTCCTAGATTGTATCAACGGAGAAGTAGTAGGTTTGATGCTGAAGATGGGAATTTTGTACGCATGTGAAATGCTTGCTGCTGTATCCACTTCCCTTAAAGAGAATCAAATTAAATGTACATACACAGCTCCTTTATCATGTCTTTTACTGAAACCCACTGATGAGGTCATCCTGGCAAAAGTGCACCCTTTCCCTTAAGAGTAAGACTTCTAATGTGGTGCTTGCAATTAATACAGTGCTCTCTAGACTATGTAATTAGGTAGGAGGTTTGATGTTGAACATAGGAAATGTGTGTGTGCGTGTGTGTGTGTGTGTGTGTGTGTGTGTGTGTGTGTGTGTGTGTGTGTGTAACACTTGGTGCTATATCCACATTCCCTGTAGAGAATGCATTTAAATGTGTACACAGCTCCCTTATCACACTTTTTACTGAAACACACTGAGGAGGTCATCCTGAAAAAAAGTGCATTCTCTCCCCTTAAGAGTCGAACTTCTCCTGTGTCACTTGTGATCAATACAGTGCTTTTTACATTGTGCAACTAGATAGGTAGGAGGTTCAGTGCTCAGTGTGGGGAACTTGTGTGCGTGTGAGAGTAGGGGTGTTTACAGTCAGTTGAGTATATGCTCAATCAACTTCTAAATCTATCAACATTTTAAACTGCTAGGTGACTCTACCATCCTCAACACAAGGGTGTAACTAGGCATAATGTTTGTACTCTGAATACAATTTGCTATACATTACTTCAAGAAACTATGGCTTTTTAGACCATAATATGTCCACAGTTTTCTAAAATATTGCTTCCAGAAAGAGTGTCATAGATTGAAAAATATCTATTTAATATATATATATCTATTTAATGTTTTTAAAGGTTCAATTATTCAAACATCAGTTAGGGGAGGGGAGAAGTTTCCATTTTTAAAATGACAGGTGGTTTGTGGGCCAGTAATAAGAGCACATAATTACAAAATTAGATTCTCTGCCTACACCCCTCGTACAACACAATGATAAGATTATTCTAAAATGAATTGTTGCACTTTAAATTTCTGACTTCTCCTGCAGTGCTTGCATTTCTTACACTGCTCTCTAGAATGTGTAAATAGACTGGTAGGCAGTTTGAATACAGCAGTGCTTAGTTTCTACAAATATCTGTGTGTGACTGCAAATGAATTAATGACTGGTTTACACACATTTGCAGCAGCAACTTTTGCAAATCCCAGATGGCTGTAAAAGTTTTTTACCAGACACATCTCCTTGGCAATACACTGCTGATCTCATCCCTTCATAAATGCTGTATGTCTCCTGTGTTGCTGGCTGCTGATAATGTGCTGTACAGATACTGTAAAGGGATAGGTAGGTAGTTCGTGTCCATCACTGCTTAAATAGTGTGGCTGTGATTATTGCCAATGTTTTATAGTAGTAATCTGAATAAATTAACAAATGTTGTTAAAAAATATTAGCCCATACTGACTAGTGAGATCAGGAAAATAATGGGAAATAACCCTAGTTTTTCATTTAAAACGAAGAAGTCTTAGGAACATGCTGTGTTATCATGGATGACAATAAGGCTGATACAGGGCATATACTTGGTATTATGCAACGCTGTAATAGTTGCCGGTATTGTACTTGTGTAGACACCACAGCCATATTCACACACCCAGACTCTGGTAAGGTCTATACTTTTAGGATAGAAGCAGATTGTAACACAGCCAATCTGGTATATTTGGCTGTTTGTCAGATATGTTTCAGTTTCTATGATGGCAAGACCAACTGCAGGCTAAAGGACTGCATACATGAACACATATATGGCATTAATACCAGTTTAGAGAATAATGCATTGGCAAAGCATATCGCCCTGGTTGGGTCTTCACATGAGTTTAAATTTATGGTCATACAGAGAGTGTATGGTAGTAACAGACGTGGTGATATAGAGAGTTACACAGAAACACATGAGATTAAATGGATGTTGAGGTTACAAGCAGATGGGGTAAAGGTTTAAATGAAAAGATTTCATTAAACCCATTTTTGAAACAAAGGGAGTTATATAGGTAGTTTTTGTTATGGATCCTAACAGCTACTATGAGATTTTTATGTATTTGGCTTTAAAGTCTTATATGTGCTTGTCACTTTATTCCACAGGAGACACCCTTTTGGATGTGATGCTTTCATTCTATTATTTAAACAGTGGTGTCAGTTGTTTTATGGCTGATGAAGCAGTATTTATACTGCAAAAGCACTCGCATATTTACTATTAAAAGGACTGTATATTTTATTCATCACATTGACTCAATCCTTTTATGAGTTCTTTGTTTTCCTGCTTTGTGGGGGTTGAGTTATTTGCCATCTGTGCTGCAGTTTGTGTTTGTTGAAATATGAGAGGGAGGAGGAACAGGACACAGGAATAAGTCTGTATATTGTGCCTTAAAGGCACTGAAAAATATTCAAACCCGTGTCCCTTTAACGTACACACACAGAACCTGATAGCTTTTTGTACCACCACTAGACACTAGGAATAGCATTTAAATATCACTTGTGTGTAACAAAAAATTAAAGTAAAAGACAGAAAAGCTTTGATCCTTGCATCTTTGCCACAGACAACAGCTGCCTTAACCCCCTGCATTAACTGATCAGTTATTATAGATGGAATATTTTTATATAATAAGTATGAACTATAATGTCTGACATGATTCAGTGATTGTAACAGTCCTTAAGTCATGTGGGTCAGTGGAGGAGGCTTCACTACAAAGCCAAGAGGAACACTAAACATTACCAAGAAGAACACAAACTTTTCCTGGGACTCACTTAAAACTTTAATAGAGCAACAGCTCTAGCATCACAATGCACTTTATGAACACTAACAAGAATGAAACTGCAATGTCTGGCATTATTGACCGACTGTAAGGATCAATCATTAAGAAAAAAAATTAAGAAGAGACATTATGGATGTTCTGTCAACCCTTGGACAGACAAGAGGTGTGTGGTGTGTGGGCTCACTATTGGCATGTTGAATCTGCATTGGTCGACTGTTTAAAATGTTGATTCTAAATGTGGAATTTGGCATGTCGAAAAGTAAACCAATCCAAAAATGAATACATTGACAACCATGGTTTGATGTATTCAACATAGCAGGAGGTGATGTCACTCACCTCCTGCTATGAACATTAATGTACCATTAGACTGTACAGTCAATGGTACGTTAATTCTACTGTATTTTGGGGGGTACTAAGCCTACCTGCACCCACCATGTGGGGGCTGCACCCTTCACACCCCCCGCACATTAAATATACCAACTCTGAGATCGCACTTCAGTGAGAAAATGAGCTAATTTAGGGTTACCATATTTGTTTGTATGTAAAAGAGGACGAAAAAATATGTGCTGCTATCAGCACATATTATTTCGTCCTGTTAGGACTGAAGAGCTGAAGAGCAAATTCTTATAGGACTAAAACTAAAGACCTTGTTTTTTTTTTTTTTTGCTCCCCTCTTAGGTTGAAGAACAAAAAAAAGTCCGTGTTTGGGGATTTTTGATTGGCCCGTATGCCAGTATACGAGCCAATCAAAACCTTGCACGGCGGACCCTCTTCTGTTCAATGCTGAACATCAAGCAGTTCCACATTGAACAGAGCTCCGTTTTTTGATTGGCTTGTATACTGGTATATGAGCCAATCAAAAAAAAAAACAAAACGGAGGAAAGACTCTGAAATAGGGATGTCTTTTTTGAAAATTCTGCGATTTGTCCGGGTTTTAATCACATAATTTTCAAAAACCGCCCGGACAGGAGCCCAAAAAAGAGGAAGTGTCCGGGGAAACCCGGACATGATGTTCCTCACTGAACCGCTATCCCCCTGCACAATGTCGAACCCAAATGGTCAACTGACACCACCCATTCGCTGCAGTGTAGTCGATTGATTTGAGTTCTACATTCTGCCCACTTGGAAACTGAAAGTCGACCATATGCCAGTCAACCAATGCAGTTTCTAAGTTTTAATTGTAAACCAGATTTTGTGTGTGTGTGTGTGTGTGTGTGTGTGTGTGTGTGTGTGTGTGTGTGTGTGTGTGTGTGTGTGTGTGTGTGTGTGTGTGTGTGTGTGTGTGACAGTAAATGAGGGGCAGTGCCTGTGCCAATGCAACACATGGGCTACAAGTGTTAACTACTTCAGCAAAGTGCTGATTTGCTCTCTCATTAGGCAAGGGCTTTTCAGAGACATGCAAATTACTCAGTAATGAGGTATTTTCTCATTGTGGCTAACATGTCTCTGAATCACAAACTGCAGCATTATGTAAATGGTCCCTTTAAGGTACAGCTCTTACCACCAGCCCTGGGGTTCTTTCCGAATCCCCTGGAATATATTTTGCATTTACTTATAGGTATTAAACACAGTAGTAACTTGAAGTGGTGAAGTGAGGGAAGCATCCATATATAGAAAAGAGCAGGTGAAGCCCTTCACAGAAAACCTTATTAATGACTAGCTCTTATTCATAGGTAACCTTATCAGTGACTAGCTCTTATTCATATGTAACCTTATCAGTGACTAGCTCCTATAAGAGCCCTGGGTACTTTTGTGGGCAACTTTCTCTCATTCAGTCATCATGCTTACACCATAATCAGGAACTCATTGTATATGCCCCAGCTAATTTCCAAGGGAATATTTTTAGGATCTAAAAAATCATCTTACTAATGTATTCTTCCCCTATCAGGCACGACGTCTAATATAATGCTTCCTTTGGTATGTATATATCCAAGCATATTACTGAACTGGAACGGTCCTGATGATTTGTAACCAAAATAAAAAAAGTTCTTAAATCCCTCAGTTATTCCAATACATTATCACAACTATACACGATAGCACAGAAGCTGCTCTGAAGTGACCTATGTCTCAAACCATGAAAATCCCAGTCCTGTTTGATCTGTTATTTCTTCACAAAAGCCATGGCTTTGCAAACACTCATACTATGGATGTAAATTTACACCAACAAATAAGCAAGACTTTCTGGAGGGATGCGCACACACACACACACACACACACACACACACACACACACACACACACACACACACACACACACACACTTACAAACATAACTGTGTGGGGGGTTCTGCCCCCCCCCACACACACACACACCCCTAACTAAATAGGCCAACTCCAGGATTGCCCTACAGTGGAGAAAAGGGCAACACTGTGTAGTTGGCCAACTACATCTTTGCCCTGTAAAGTATTCATCTAATCGCTTAAATGTGTTTCGATGAATACTCACCAAAACCTAATCACTGTCCACAAACCCAGCCTTTTTGCTGGTCAGCTTCTATTATCCTTTTCCTTAGCCAAAAAATGGAATTATCTTCCTTCCTCACTAAGGACTTGTGAAAACTTTCATAACTTTAAACCTCAGCTACATTGCTACCTTTCCTCTAACTGGAAATGCAAATCCACTCTCCCCACCTACCATACTAATCACCCTTCTCCATCCTGACTTATTAAACTCTTGACTAACTCTGAATACAAGCTACTCTAACATAATGTACATATTGTAAATAGCTCATTCTACCTTTCCTCTATACTTCAACTAAGTCAGTACTCTCTCTTTCAATGAAGTCACTGCTGCCATCTTAACTATTTAAATAGTATGTAACCTAGTTATTATCCCTGCTCTCTAACATGAAGTGTAATCGTAAATGTGTTTGCTTTACTATGATTGCATCTGTAACTAAACTATGTAATGCAGAGCTTTTATTCCCGGGCTCCACTGAAAATGGGCTTCCTGAGCCCAGTGGACCTCCCCGATCATCAAACTGGAAATAAATAAATAAAATAAGTTTCTAACTCATTGTATTCCCAGACTATGGGATAAATTATCACAACAAGTCAATGAAAGCACTATTTTGTATGCCTTTAAGGCTAGTGTTGATGACTGGACGGGTAGACATAGGTTTACACCAGGGTTATTAAGTACAGCCCTGCTTGATTTGAGAGGAGGGCACTATTAAGTACTAGTAAAGGGTGTCATAAGTGTTTGTCTATTTAAAGGTACATATTGCTAGACCTCGTATGGTCTCTGTGATTGATTGCTTAGTCTTGTTCTAATGTTCCTTATTAGAATTATTAATAATTATTAATTATTATCATTAAAATCCACTTGCCAATGGATTAAACTCAATGATTGTTCAGAATGATTGAGGACAGGGCCATTAACAGTGTTCATGGACCCAAGCATTCATGTGGACTGATCTTGAAGAGGGAATTGGGCTTGTTATGCTTATCAAAGGGATATATAGGTTTGATAAGATGCTTCATTTTCAATAATTTTACATCACAAAACACACTATCACCTGATCCAGCCCATTAAAAAAAATAGTACTGTGCACTCTGGGAATTTTGGTTTCTTTTTCGAAGGTGAGCAAAGCTGATGTTTTCATGACACTGTGACCCAAGGAAAACTTTCCCCAGTCTAAATGTAATCTCAAAGTTGGTCATATATGTTTTTACAGAGTAAAGAGGGGCATCCCCCTGTAGTGGGTGTGAGGGACTATCCCCTGTATGGAAAGTGAATGTTAGTAGCGCTTGCATGTTTGGTGTTTTTCTAAAGTACTCAGTGCTTGTCATACAGCACACTCTCTGCACTCTATCGGACACAACAGACTGCGCTCTTTTTTGACTCCCCCTTCCCAACACTCAGCATTGTTCTTTTCCTTTGTGTGAAATACCTCATTATTGTTAAGTCACTCCATACACTTGCACTGATCAGCACTGTGAGAAATCGAACATGCAGTTTGAGCATCCATAGTACCAGTATTCCAGTGTACTCAATGTGTAGGTGTATTCTAGTTTCCAGTCATACCTCTCAACTGCACAAATTTTCGCAGAACATCCAGATTTTTGCCTCATATTTTTGGTCTTTTTTCATAAAAAAGTGTGGATTTCTGGCAAATCAGTGACAATTTATTAAAGCTCAAAGTTAAAAATAATGGCAGGCATTTGAGTTTCAGACTTCATACCATTTAGAAAATCCATGCTAATCCAAAATCTGTTATTCTATCAACTTTCTAAGTTTGTAAGAGCAATATTTGAAAATTGTCCCTATTTTTGGGCCTTTGTCCCACTTTTATTTATGGCTTTGTCAGATTTCTTGCTGTAAGAGGTCGAGAGGTATGTTTCCAGTATGTACGCTCAATACATGGGTGCACTCTATGTTCCAGTACATACACTCAATACGTTGGTGCACTTTAGGTTCCACTATACACACTTGTAAGTACACTCTAGGTTCAAGGATGCAAACTCAGTACATTGGTGCACTCTAGATTCCAGCACACACAGTCAGTATGTTGACTCAGTCTAGTTTCCGGTATGAAAACTCAGTTTATGGGTACACTCTAATTTCCAGTATGCACACTGAGAATACATGAGTACACTCTAATTTCCGGTATGCACACTCATTACATGGGCACACTCCAGTTTCCAGTACACACACACATATATACACTCTAGGTTCCAGCACGCACTCTCAGTATGAAGCAACACTTGAGTATGTAGGTCTCAGAGTCTGCTGTACAAATGGGATTCCAATCCTTTGATGCATGTCATTTTGGCAAGAGTGGTATTGCTCTGTTTTGAAACACAGTAGGTCTCCCATCATGTAGCAGAGGTCCTAGGTCTGCACAGAGTCAACACATTTGTTTGTCTGACTTTCACTATACTGTAAGTCTCTCATCTTGCAGTGTAGTCTCCAGCTCTACATAGAGATGACAACATTATTTACAGAGTGTCACTATAGCAGCAAATGGATCAGTATGTTTTGATATGTTTTCTTTGTTGTTAAAACAGAGTAGCAGCATTGGTAACTTCTCATTGCACATTGATGAGGTTGTAACCAGACGTAACCTCATCTTTCCAGGACATGAACACAGATGAATATTTGTAGTTCACTAGTCAGACAATCTATCACTGCATTATGACACTACTGCGGCTCCCTAAAACTGTACCACTGCACTAAAAAAGCAAAAGCATACTGGTCAAATGCCTCATGGTCACAGTAATGTGCATGGCTACTGCTAACACATCTGGGTAGTGCAATATGCGGGTCTATATTACATCGAAATGTAATATCGAACTCCAAATGAGCAATACATATTCATCGAAATGCATTTAAGAGATTTGATTAGTACTTTACAGGGCAAAGATGTAGTTGGCCAACTATACAGTGTTGCCCTTTTCTCCACTGTAGTGCAGTCTTGGAGTTGGTATATTTAGTTAGGGGGGTGTGGGGGGCAGAAACCCCCACGATGGGGGGTGTGGGGAGCGAAGCCCCCCACATAGTTATATTTGTGTTTGTGTGTGTGTGTGTGTGTGTGTGTGTGTGTGTGTGTGTGTGTGTGTGTGTGTGTGTGTGTGTGTGTGCAAGCAAATTCTTTCCCAGGGAAAGAATTCACTGTTTTGACCATTCGCACTTTAGCGTGTTCGGTTTTTACATGTCGACGAAGAAGTGTTCCCTTAAATGCCTCTTCGGTGTTATAATATAGACCCCAATATGCTATTCTAATAATTCAGAAACAATTGTGCTAAGTAACATTCATAGCAAAATCACTGAGCTAAATTGCCCTTGCTAGTATGACAAAATGGTGGTGCCATTTCACAATCCTCCTCAATAATGTAAAACTCTGGAAATGTAGAATTTCAGTAGAGATGCTATAGTCTTGCAAATTTACAGAACTAAGGAAGGAGTTAGAGTTTAAAGAATCCTATCCAATAAAGTACATCAGCAAGAAGAATAAACCCTGTGATGAAAGTCAGCAGCACTGAAACAGACATAGCGATGTAAATGGAAACCCAAGACCCTGGTAAAAAACTGCACCATCTTGTTGTGGTTTGAGGGAAACCACATACAATGGAAACATTGTAAAGGACATGCAACTGGGAGGTTGGGGATCCAGGGTCACATGTTGAGGCATGGTTGCACTATATATTGGGGTTCACATTATGGCCTCTTGACCCCACCACTGGAAGATGTGATCCATGACTTTCTACAACCTCCCAGAGTATGTGACTACCTTGTTAATCTATCATTACCCTACTCAAATTCATAGTTTTGGAGTCACCTTTTACAAATGTCCTCCCAACTACTCCCATAACTCAACTCTGTATTACAGTATTGCAGTGTCCTACCCCCACAACTACTTGTGCCAATGACTGAGCCTTGCCGGGTCTATATCAGCTTATCAAAAGCTGAAAAGAGTAAATGCTCTTTGATTGAACCCTAAACGTCAAACAAACTAAATATCGAAGACACGAAACAGCAATTTTTTTCCCAGGGAAAATAATTGCTGTTCCAGAAAGGAAAACACAACATAAAGTGCCCCCCAAACCCAACCTACTTAAATATACCAACTCCGAGATCACACCACAGTGGAGGAAATGGCAAATATAGACCCAGCCTTGCCTACCCCCTAAACTTTGTGGGTGTGGTGTGTACAAAATGACCAGCCGATATATAGCCTCACATAGTATAGGTGTGATAACTAATGCCTCATTTTATATTGTGTTATCTGCATCATAGCCCATAGTTGTGACTAGACACTGGCTTTTATCTAGATCTGCAATGTATTGTACCCACCTCTGCCTCAGTTATGGTATTTTTCTCACCTTGCCCTTCACCCTGCACTTCTAATGCTGATATAACTGATGTGGAGACTCCTGCTAAGATGTTACCCGAACACTCAAGCTGTTTTCACAATGTCATGCTGTACAGCATTGCACACACAACTAATATCTTGCTGCAGTATTAAGGACTATACTGCAATGCTTCCCCATTGGTATCTAGGCAATGAAAACATCCCTTTAATAGCTAAATGCTCGCTCTACTATATAACATGCAAGGATCTGTGGCATTATAGGGCATTTCATGCTTGGTCTGAGGGCTGTGAATGGAGGTTATCAATCAGGACTCTAGAACATATAAACATTGTGTGCAACATAAAATAAATAGCATATTATATTTGGCCTAGTCCCTGCCTGCAGGGTACCTGTGTGTACCTACCAACTAGACAACGCTATAGGAAATTCCTTTGAAAGAGCCCTTGGTATAGATGAGAAGTGTGCCACATGTAAAAATCATGGAAATCGCCTGGGTGGTATGTGGACACATTATAAATAATGTCCTGTGCATCACAGATCACCTGGTAGTTGATTAGAAGCTCTTTCATTTAATGTAATACAGGCCCTCTAGATCAGATAAGGCCTTGCTGGCAATGTGTGTGAAACCTGTGGCTTTCAGGCATTCAGAGAAGTGGGCAATGTTATAAAATGTTTGCATTGTGGTAGTTCACTCCTCTACCATCCTGGGGAACCAAATATGCTTCTCCACATGCTTCAGCATAGCATTAGGAAATTGGTTAAGGATTTGAAAGGCTGACATTTGTGTTACTCCTAAAGTTTCCCTGATAGGTCTCTGTAGCTAAGATGGTTAAAGCTACTCACACCTAAGTATCCACAGAAATAGGTATGCCATGCATCTCCCTCTGTTCCACTTGTGGATGAAACCATTCAACAAGGTTATATGCAGTCTTCCAGTCCATGCGGAAGTAGTCCATAACCTGTTGGTCACTCAGGTACGTCAGACACTGTCTGCACCACCTCCATTGATTCAGATGGCCACAGTACACAGCATTGTTAAGTCTGGATTTGAGGGTGGTCATTAATGGGCTGCTGAACTATAATTGATGCTACATTAAACACTGGTCCCCTCACATACACTACAATTGTTGGTGTGCAAAATGAGTCTGCACTACAGAGCAGCATGATTCTTTTTCATGTTTCTGAATCAGTCTACCATTTTGAATTTTGTCATTTGCATACACCTTGTGGCTGATTTTCACAGAATTCCTCATTTCCATGTCATTATGCACTCTTTAGCACACCTGATATACCATGCTATTTTGACCAGTCTGTGATTACTTCATATGTGTCTGTAAATGGTCCACACTATGCCTGTTTCTTCTACTCATGATGTGTTGAGATCCACAGTGTCATTAACATCTGTGGTTCCCACCCTGTATTTAAGCTATTTTATACACAATGCCATTACAGTGTTTTACAAGTGCACTATATTTGAATAGCACAACATACTGCAAATAGTGCAACATATTGCAAAATGATTAGAAATATGGATGTAATAATCTTACTGCAACCATGTAACAAAACTGGAATGCATATTTTTCAGCACAGGAAGAACAGCATTGTGACTGGGAATAAATGGAAATGCTGGAATTATATTTATAATACAAACCAGGGATCAGAGCATTTGATATGTATGTAAGAATCATAATAAGAATATTGTATTTGGTTGCATCTTGATTACCTTATCGGCTATACTGAATGAAAACTACCATAGTGCAGAAACTCTTTTATATGGAAACTTGTGCTTCTATTCACATTAAATCTGTATTTGCAACTTTTAACAATTTGTCATCAGTCCCCTGGTGCCTGGGACCCTTCTTATGTAGGACTCATTCATTTTATATAATTAAGCTAACTGCTGAAGTTGACCAACTATTGCCAATATCAAAATACAGCAAACTAGAACTTCCTGCAAGCTGTTTGGTTAACTCATTTTCAGTTGTCACAGGTTCACTAATTCTGAAGTTACCAGATAAGCAGGCTTACTAAATGTACTTATTATCTTGTTTTCTGTAAACAATGATCAGTTTGAACAATATTCTATAACATATTTAATATTTGCAGTGATACGATAGGGGTGCAGTCTGTAAACTGCCTTCTTGTGTGGCCATTCACTCAGCACTGACCGCTGTAGTGTCTGGTGGTACATTGTTACTGACTGCACTCGCTGCCGTTTTTTTCTTCTGCTCTATGAAAGACTCTAAGGTTAATGTTGGCATTTAAGGACTACATCTGGTTACAGCAGTTATAGTGCTTTTACACTTATTTATTTATTCACAGGAAATATTAAAGTGCAGGAAAGCCCATGATTATTTGATATTAAAAATGTAATGGTAGTGTCTGACTTGCCACTATGCAGTGAAGTATTCAAATGTGTAAATCAAGATACCTAAATGTTCTAGGTCATTTAACTCACCAAGTGAGTTAGTCACACTGTCTATATTATATATTAGTTATCATTTCTGAAGGTTATCTACATTGGAAAATGATATACCTTGACTAATCTTAGGTGGGGTTATACTGTGTGAAATAAACCCTTATGAACTACATTCTTCTTCCTTACTTTTGAGGTAAGGAATATAACACTAAAAGCTTTTGCTATGTGCAGTCAACAGATTTGCCTTAGGCAAAATTGGGTTGGGCTAATCTCTATGGCAACAACCCTTAAATAAAGTACTATATAAATAATATAATTTCCTCTGTACAGCTAAACTTTATTTGCAACTGTCATATTCGTCTGGATGGTTTGGACAGACAAGTGATTTTATATTTTCTTATGTAGATGCAAAGGTCACAAATAGTGGTGACTGATATCAAACAACATATATTATGTCTGTAACCATGCCCCATGGCAGTACCACAGTTGATAAGTGGACAAAGAAAACCTCAATTAATGTAATGTAAAAGAGCTGGCAATAATATTATTACTGATGGCTGCAGTAAAGAATGCATAGCAAGTGTCAAGTCAGACAATAAAAAGAAAAAAATGGTATTAACATTTCTTCTGCAAATGGTAACAGTATCAGGAATAAATACTTCAACCAAAAAGAATGGTTTAAAATAAATACCTTGACAATGGGAATTACTGAATCATGGTTTAAGCCATAAAACATTTGGTAAATTGTGTTATACATCTATAAGGTTCTACAAAGTCACTGGCATCATAATAAAACAATTGGCAGAGTGAGTGTTACTACAGGTTAAATACTATTAACAGTTTTTTTTCCATTAAGTGGTCAGCAAAAAGCACAACCTGTGATTCTATATGACTGATGATCTATGATTGCTTAATAGGCATTAACAGGAAATTCAGACTCAGCCAGCTCTGTCAACTAGCCTACACCTCTCACAGATCTTTGAACTATGCTAAAAAAAAATAATAACACCCAATAATCAATTTATACTAATGCAATACTAACGGGGAATTTCAATTTATACCAGAATACTAATGAATAAAGTATTTTGCTGCTAAGTTAATGAAAACTTCTTCAGACAGATGGCACTTTAATTCACCATAGCTAATCTAAGAATTGATAACCACGTCATTTTGGACAGGATGTGCACCAACTTTTCTAAAAGGTTCATTTCTTAAATGTAAAGTCACCTATATCTGCTAAGCACTACACCGTAGCAACCACTTTCTCAGCATAAGCAATCCATCTACAATGTGTCACCTTTAGACATAGATGATTTAAGTAAAGGTAACAAATGCAGCTATAAAGCATACTGGTAGATGTCAAAATCATTCTGCAGATGGAGTCCAACACTGTCTTAGAACACTTACTTAATATTATGCTTCCACAGAAAGATACATTTAATTTACTCACAACCAGGCATATTAAGAGCTACTCTATGCTTTGGATTATGTCACAGCTCACATGACAGAGGCAAGTACAGTAGCAATCTGTCTGAGTATCAGCAGTTTTGTAAGATCTAAAATCACTGAACTCAAAATAAAGGGACCAGCTGGGTTTGAAATGATGTTCAAAACTTAAAAACACTGCAAATGTTTCACCCAAAGAGAGCATTAAACAAACTATACACAAAGTAAAGAAAAATATTGAAATAGCTAAGAGGTTTCACTTTTTAATATGTCAGAACTTCATCAGAACTAAACCGGACTTACAAAGTTCATTTAAATAGTGCCAAAAATCCCGAGTAATCAGCCGATTAGTCAGCTGACACAACCAACCTAAAACTTAAACAAAATGTAACAATAAATACTGTCAATCACTAAACATTTTAGTAAAAACAACATAAATTCAAACCATAATATTCAATTCTCTGTGCTTTAAGCAATCATTTAATATTAATATATTCATTTAATTATGTCCACTTATTAGAGAACAATATTTGCCAGTTTATTTCTTTACATTCAGGTAGTGTGTATCTCCCCTTAGTGACTGGCTATCAGTATAGTCTAGCACATAGTTTCATATCATAGATTACTACTAGGCTAACTGCCCTTGTGGGCCATTGTAAGCCTAGCCATTAATCCCATGTGAGAATCAAACACTGCATTTTGTGTCTATAGAATAAACAGCTTAACCATTATGCCAACCTCCCAACTAAATTAATACCAGGCTAACTGTCCTTGTGTGTCATTCCAGGCCCAGCCAATTACCTCATGTGAGAATCAAACCCTGCACCTTGTGCCTAAAAGGTGAGCATCTTAACTACTATGCCAACATCATTATAAATGTGCATACCCTGTATTAGAATCCTGAACCATCTGCACTCCACATCTACACGTAACAACTGCTGCCATGGGATTAGACAAAAAAAATACACTTTAAAAACACCACAAACTGCAGCATGTTTCACGGAGATGTTATTGTTGTCTCCTTTTTTAATGGCTAAAAGACATTCATAAATTCTACATGAAAGTTTTATGGTTGTCTTACCTACATAGAAACGTTCACAAGTTTCACACAGTCCTAAGTGGACCGCGTTTTCAGATTCATAGGTAAACCTGCTTTTAGCCCAAATTTCTTTGCCAGTATGCTTCAAGATAACAGAAATGCCTTCAAAAATAAACCCATTGTACTTGAGACAAAGGGGATTCTAACAACTCAAATCTGCTTTAAATAAAAACTTAATATTGTTTCTCCACCAATAATATTAGGTAGGTTCGTATTGCCTAGAACAATTTCCATATATTCTTTAAAATATTTAAAATATTTTTAGACTATCCAAGTCAAGTGAAGTCTGTACTTGGAAAGCCCTATACAAAGATTTTTTTTTTTTACTGTTGGCATTGGTAACCCATATTGCACAAAAGGTTGAAACTTAATCTGTTATAAGTAATGTCCAGAACAATATTGTTCACAAACTCCTTTCCATAACCTCTCCCTAAAAAGTACCTTAACTGTAGAGGAAACACATTAACAGCTTAGGGGGAAGAACAAAGCAAAACCAAAATAGTTCTGTAAACCTCAATGACAAATTAATTTTAGCTTCTATTCAGCAATTCACTACCTCACAACAGTGCATTAATCAGATATGAAAAACAACAGCTGAAAATTTACTTGGTTTCTCAACTGATTTGACTTTTTGCCCTTGTGAATAAGTGGCTGAAAAAATATTTCAAATTATAGACGGACATTAGCTGGTGGCCTGCACTTAAATTTGAAGTATGTATTAAGTTACAAGCTCTGATGTAAATACAAAGATATTGGAACACTGATGATATGTAATACATTTTACTGGGCCAGGATAGATTTTGTATTTAACAGAAAAGATAATAGCTGAATAGATGGCTCTGACATTTAATGACAAAATAAATCACAGTACAAAAGATGTGCAGGGATCTTATTTAAATCCAGAGAAGGAAAATAAGAAGTTATAATGTGCAATTTGTTAGTCTATCTAAACAAGCAGTCCTTGTGAGATGTGCGATAGATGTTTTGGTTAACAGAAAATGTGAATTTGCAATAGTATCCAGTTCACAGTGAAATGGCGTGTAAGAAAAAGGCAGGGACTAGTTAGAGAATAAGATGTTAGGTTGGTGTTGTGCACTTGCAGTATATAACACAGGTGTGGTTTAGCCAAGTGAAAGAAAGATTGATATATTTGTTTCCTCTTGCATTCTTTCTGTCTTTCCCAAATATTCTTTGTCAAACTGTCTTCTACTTTTCTGCATATGTGCCTGAAGCACTTTAATCTGTTCATTTTAACCTTGCCTGCAATTGTAGCTATTTTGGCTTCTACTCTGATGTCATCATTTCTTCATCTATCCTACAATGTGCATCATACCACCTGTCTTAAGCACTTTATCTGCACCACCTCTAGCTTCCTCATCTGCTCTGCCTTCACTGCCCAGGTTTCTGTATAATACAGAAGTTCTGATCACACTACTGTTTTGTACACCTAACATTTCGGCTGGGGATGAGTCATGCTGCTACTTTGTGGTACATTGGACTGAGATTGCACAACACCCTCCCCATCCAAGGTGTTTACCCTTCTCTTGTATCACACACCACCCCTGTCTGCTGTCTTGTCTGTCTTGTCTGTCTGCAAAAGCTTCCTCATTTACCCAACTTACCTCCCCCACACATGTCTATGTCCCTTTCCCAACATTCCACTCTCACCTTAAAAAAATGGACACTTGTCCCAAAAAAAAATATTGTCACACACATAGCTCTCCATTTCGCACACATGCCCACTGGACACACATAATTTGGTCCAATTGGCTTAACAATAGAATTATGTTGTCCTCACCCCTCTCTCTGGGGGTTGGAGTCCAAAGTCATCTACAAATTCTGTCAAAGTGCACGGTTGTTGCTATACAAGAAATGGAAAGCTGTACAAGAAATGGATAGCTATCGTTCTCTCACACCCATCCTACACATACCTACCTGCCTTTCACTATGTTTGTCCCCCTGCTTGCACCCCATTTAACCACTTTCCTATCCCCCAATTTTTTTTCTTTATATATTTTTAGCTTAATGCTGCGTGATGAGCCATGTTGCACAGCTTCATTAAGTTCAGCTAAATGGACCTATACTGATATATGCATTTTAAATATTAAACATGTACAAAATAAACACCTGTGCCCTATTTCGAACCCAAGACCATTGCACCTGTAGGGTGCTGCATTAACCCACTACACCACACAGCTGTTAATTAAAATAGGTGGTTTAAGCAAAAGACAGTAATTGCAGGTTACATTCATTAAGCATGTTTCAGTGGAGCTAAGCATCATGCCACATTGCCCAAACATGCTGAAAGAGTAATGCAAAAATTGGGATGCACCTTGGAGTCTGGTGCAAGAGTACATTACTTGAAAGCCAAACACACATGAATGAGGTCTCTAATAGCAGTAAATGTCCCCTTTTATCAGCAACATTTACCAGTACACTTGCTAAGGCATTACTGGTAATATACATGTACAATGGGGACCTTGGTGCAGAAATACATCAATATAAAGCCATGCACATAATGATGGCTGTAAAAAATGTGTGTCACAGCCTGTATGTGCGCACTTATATCTTGCAAATACACCTGTGGTAACAGTGACTCGGTAGCTCAGTCTTTTAAATGTCTTGCAAACAGTACATTTTGCCACACAGAGTCCTGGATTCAAATCCAGTGGTGTGTAGCATTTAAATAACATTATTGTAAAGCCACCAATTAATCACTGAATCATGCACTCTATCCACACAATGCATTACAAATGAAATGTCTGTTTGTCACTGATGGAAGTCACAGGCCTGCAGATAGGAACATACTTCACATGCCTCTATAGCAAAAATATAAATGCATAAAGTGTCACGTCATACATTAATATGCATTCACAGAGTATCTTAACTCAGATATCGCAAATGAGGACCAATATCAGAGTGCAGTACACAATCCTTTCAAACTCACAGTGCAGATTAGCACAGCTGAACAACTAACATACACATATGAAGCCCCGGCTTGTAGCAAGGACTGCCAGCATACATGTTCGAAATGAGTACCAGATTGTAACATGGGGCCTGATTGTTGCCCAAACGGTGGATATAATGTTATATTTAATCCCTATGTTGCTCAAGGACGCAACAAACATGTAGCCTAGTACTCTGTTAATGATACTGTTGCCTAACATACTTACCTTAAACATATGCCTTAATTGGAGTGGAATGGCTACCCTCACTCTGGCTCTGCCTCTACTACAAGGGTGACAGCTGCCACAGTTTCCTCCTACAGGTTGTTGTACTCCAAACTGTTCATGCACTCTGCCTAGGCCTATTACCTGCACCAGCAGCTGCAGCCTATACTACACACATCTCTATGTAACAGTAGCTTCTACAGATCTACCCTCTGAGATGACATAGTATCCTAGTTGTATCCACACACTTAGTATGTTTGCACACTGTGAAATATGGCACGTGTGATCAAGCAGTGGATACTGCCAGACATTTTGCTCTTGCTGTATCTCTACATAATGTACTTCAACGTATGTGATCCTGACGTGTTCCCATTCATATGTTCATAGGTTCATAGGTAGGTACTAGGCTATCAGCCCTGGGGCCTATACAAGCCCAGCCAAAAAGGTACCCTGGCTTTTTCCACCCAAGAAAATTATTTCTTGTGCCACTGTTGAGCAGAGCCAGAGGTGATCCCAGGAGTGAATTTCCTATTTCCCATCCAATCATCAAGATTTTTCTTGAAGAGTGCTAATGAGGAGCTTTGTTTGATATAGGTAGTTTATTCCAGAGAATGAGAAGTCTCTGGGACAGGAATATATCCCTCCGGCATGTTCTGTTTAATGTGGTGACAAGGTTTAGGTCCCTAGTGAGTGTAGCTAGGAGGGATTGGGATTTCTTTAAGTGGAGCATGTCCAACAGCTCTGGGTTTGACATAGCTTTGTATGTTAGGCAGAGATCACCTCTGAGTAGGGGATATGCGACGGAATAAAACTGGAGTTTTTTGAGACTGTCTGCATAGGGCATCTGTTTGAGGCCAGTAATCTTCTTTGTGAGGTATTTCTGCGGCCTTTCCAGTTGTTGTAGATGTCTTGTGAGGTACATACCAAAAGGGGCATTGTACTCTATAATGGGTCTAATGAGTGATGAGTAGAGAGGAACAATGACCTCTTGTTTTCTGGATGAGAAACCTTTTGTGATTAGGTGTGCCATGTAGAAGGATTTCCTGACTACTGTGGTGATGTGATTATCAAAGGAGAGACTACTGTCCACCTGTGTCCCAAGGTCTCTTATCACACTTTCAGTGTTAAGTATACTACTGCCTATGTTGTAGTTCATGGGTACAGAGTTTTTACCAAAGGGGATGACAATGCACTTTTTGGCATTGAGCTTGAGGTCATGGCTTTGACACCAGGCATCAGTCTCAGTGAAGCCCTTTTGTAGGATGTCCACATCGTTAGGAGTTTTGATTATGGCTCCTAGTTTGCAGTCATCTGCGAACTTCATTAGCCAAAGACCTTCTGTGTTAGCCTGTACTTCAGAGAAGTAGATACCAAACAGGAGAGGACTCAGGACTGAACCCTGTGGTACTCCACTTATCACTGGTCCAAAGTCTGAATTGGAGTCTGCTATTTTCACAGTGTGGGTTCTGTCAGTGAGCCAGTTGGCAACCCATCTTGTGACATAGGGATTTATACCTAGTTTAGTGAGTTTATCTATAATTCCAGAGTGGGGGATGGTGTCAAATGCCTTGGCAAGATCTAGATAGGCTGTGTGAACCTCCTTACCCTTGTCTATGGCTTTGGTGACCGCTTCAAAGAAGTCTATCAGGTTTAGGAGACATGATCTGCCTTTCTGTTGTCTTTCAGGACACATATACCAAAGATGCCATGCACCTCACCTTTCATGGATGCAGAGAATGATCAATGCTGCACACAGAAGAGCAGTAAATTTAGCCAGGGACTGTGGTGCACCAGTGGAAGTCCTGCAGCAGAACAACCACTCTCAGCCATTGAGGAATTCCTGGCAAACCTAGGTACACATGACAGCTCCCAGGCGTCCATCATACTGTACATCGTGGATGTGGGTGCCACAGTTTCCATGGCAGAAGAGCATGCAGGTAAGCTTAGTTTGATCACCATTGCAGTACTGTAGCATTCAGTGTGTCAGGATCTACATACTCTTACATGGGTGTCAGGTCTGTGTTCTTTGGGGAGAAGGGTTTAACTGCAGTCTGACTCTCGTGCTCAAATGTTGACAGATATAATAATTAACATAGTAGCTACTGTAAATGTGAGATATGTGGACATATTACCTTGTTGTGGTGCAACATGCCGTGGTACTGATATTACCTCTCCCTTTACTTTTCACAGGTCCGTCAGGTATCAGACAAGGCCATGCTCCTGCTCCTGGTAAGCAAAACACTGTTTTGTTATAGATGTAGGTTAACAGCAATGCAATCTCTAAAGTGTCATCCCAGGCCTGCTGCCAGGAGTGCTGTACTGTCAGCATGATTGCCAACTGCACAGATATTTTATGACCTTGCACATGTTACAGTCATACGTATGCCTTGTAGGTGTCACCACACTGATAGATGTAACAGTAATATCAGGACATTTCAGACTGCCATATGTGTCAACTGTGCAGAGTCTTCACAAATGTCAGTAGTGTACATAAATGTGCTGATGGGATTGCTATGTAAACAGCTTTTATTTACAAGTAACTGCAGCTGTTTGTGAGAAGAGTAATGTCCTCTTGTCGTACTATATGAGGTTGAGGTTTCAATAGGTCTATAAAAGTTCCAACAGTGCATAGAGCTGTACATTTATTGCAACATAGTACTGCAGAGCATAATAGTGTAAGTATTAATGTACTGCTTTTTTATCACAGGTGACCAGGAGGTTTGGTCTCTATCCCTACACAACCTGATGTCAGTGTCTCTTCAGACTCTAATGTTGATAGTGGCCACTGAGGCACAGGTGGGGGTTTCAGGGGTTGAATATGTCCCAGAGGTTGACATTACTCTTCTGCGCTCATTGTCACTGCACACAGTCAGTATGCCTACATATACCTGGTCCCCAGGGGCAACAGATACTGGACAGTAAGATGGAGGGGACATTGAACAGGAAAGTGTGGCAACTATGGCTCCAGTGAGTGTAGACACTGGCCATAGCCAGACAGCTGGTGAGGTTCCACACAGGCAGATTGATAGGGGTGCTCGTAGGAGGCCTTCTGTCCTTCCACCACCTTTTGCAGGTATCACATCACAGTTCACTCGGCATATATTTTGGGCCATCATGGAAGCACAGGCATGTTCTGAAAGGAACTCTAGATGTATGCTCAAGGTTATGGATGCAGCACAGTCTGACATCCGTGACTGCCTCCACCACATTGGTGACACCCTGAATTGGTTCACTAATGCAGTGGACAAAAGGTGAGCCAAGATAGTGTCTGTCTTGGAATCCACAGTGACTGTGCTGGAACATGTGGTTGGAGTTAAGCGTCGGCCTCATGGATGTAGGTCAGCAACCCCATCTACTGAGAGTCCACATGGCTGTGCACAATCATGCTGCCATAGTGGCACTACATTCAGCACTACAGAGGGGCTTGCACTGTCGACACAAAGACATGGCAGGCCATGGACTCGTGGTCCTGGGTGTTCTTGTGGATGACACTGTTCCAACAGATAGCAGTCACTGTCAGGTACTAGCACCACTTCTGACTTTGGGCATGGAGGTACCAGTGGATCCCCTGGCAGAGCCAGTTCCCATGTTCAGGCCTGGAGACTGTGAACTGTCAGCTCTACAATGCATGGTTCAAAGCTGTCCAAAATACACACATGTAGGGTTAGCACTGAGCTTGACTGTGTACACACACACACTCACACCACAGTCAAATGCAGGTCATACAGACACACATAGCGCATTTCCATTGTCCATCTTGCCTGCTTCCCTTCCTGACTCACACACATACTGTCAATCTTTTGGGTCAGCCTAGGCCTCTTGCATCCCCACACAACACTCTGTGCAAGTGATAATACCTGTGCCACAACCCTATCACCCACACCATTGATGCAGGGAAATTAAAATTATGTGTCTGATGCACAGGGTGACTATATAAATTAACATGTACTTGTGTAATGCATTGTTTAGCCATGCCACTTGCAGTGGTTACTGACAGATACTGTATGCTGACATTTGTAATGTGTAAGTCACATAATTTCATGTACCTTATGAAATGGCTGTATAGTTAAACAATGAAAGCTGTGTTACAGACATGTTTATATTTTTATTTCAGAATTCTGTTGGGGACACCTATGGATATACAGCAGCAAGACAGCCATAGACATCAATGCACAAGATAGAATGTCAGGACAGGAGAAATATGTCCTCTGCAAGGTACAGCACTATAGGTTGATTGTTCCAGATGTCCATGTGTGTGACAGGCTAACCAGAACAATAGCCTCATTCGGCATACTCATGCATCCCTAATCTGTGAAAAGGTCTGATACCCTTGATAAGTGTCACCAGGTTTTATGAGGTAATACATTGAAAAGCTGTGATGCTGGGGATGACCCATCTACACATTTCTTGTGTCCAGTAAAGGCATTTGTCTGACAACAGCTATGATTGTCATGTTCTGCATCCCATGGTGTAACCTGAACATGATGTGTGTCACAGCAGATGTTTGCTTCACATGCATGGGGGGCATGTTACATATAGGGTGTACTGTCTGTGTGACATTCCTGCCTCTCCAATATGTAGTATTTATGCCACAGTGACAGTGTAGGTGTGTAGGTTGGGTAAGACATGTGTTAGTCATGTCATGGATGCGCAGGAGGCACACAGTGGGATCTGACACCTCCTTGTATGGGAGTCATGCACATCCCCTACAAAGCATTTATCAGACAGACTACACATGTACAGTCTTGACACGGACTCCATAGGACATGTTATCTGCAATGTGCATCACAGTACCATGGAACCTGTGTGGCTGCTACAGTTGTAACATATGCCTTTGTGGTAGCATAGTGAGGGTGCCATTGTACATAATGATAGATGAGATGACTGCCACACTCAGTAATGCAATGACAGTCTAGGAGTTCCATCACAGACTTGGCTGTGTAGGTTGCACAACACTGAATGCATCCCCACATCTCAACAACCACTGAAAGTCAAAGGCTACATTTCTCCCTGTGTCCATGAATCCATGAGTAATGGCTCAACTCTGTGTGTGGTGTGCGGACAGTACAATATTTCCCAGGGCTGGACGACATTCCAAAAGATACTATTGTGCAGTTGTTGGCATTTATTTGTCAGTGGCTCAGACAGCAACTGAATGTGTGCAACAGGTCATCCTGATTAACTGTTGGTTCTGTGGGATTTAGTGACAGCTCCTGATATGCAATCACCTGCTAATGTGGCCAGTCAGAGGGCAGTGACAGTGGTTGTGACTGCAGAGAATGAATGGCTAGAAGGGGTACACCATCAGTGATATCTGGGGAAATCCACTAGTGACTGGCTTCATTGTAGCATAGGTCTCCCAATGCTATCTTCCCAGATTATGACTGTCAGACACTTGCCTACCCACTAGCTGACATAAAACTCAGTAGATAACCTACACAATTTCCAGCAAGGCCTGCTGGCCTAGTATTGTCAAACACCTTATCAGGCCATGGTAGGTAGAGTGAGCAATATTAGTGTAATACTCAATGGGATCCACCAGTTAGAGTCAGTAGGCATGATTTGGCCTTGAGCATAATAAAAAGTGTGTGGTCCAGTGAAAGTAGGTGTACAACAGTGTTACTGCTTGTATCCATGCTAACTCCTTTCATGGCATTTCATGTCGCATGACTCAGGGATCTGGGGACACTTCTTGGCACTACATGCTAGTTGTCCTTTGTGCAACTAAGCATTGCAGTTGCTTCCAGCATGTTCCAAGAAGAGAGTCATCCAAGGTGTGTGTACAGAGTGCATACAAACACGTTAGGGAAGTATAATATGCACTCCATTTGAAGATAAGGTGGGGGTTTTACACAAGTATTCTGAAGTTAGACACTACCCAAAGCAGTGTGTACTGGAAGGATACAATTACCTTGTGAAGACTGTGGAAAGCTGGGGAGTACACAGAATTGCGAGTGCCTGGCAGCTACTAATGTTGGTCTCACCGACAAGACTCTCACATAGGATACCATGCTCTAATACATTTTCTGTCATCATGTGCAAAATGGTACTACAAAGCCCATGATGACAAGTAGGACATGCCCTGTTTGTTCATCCACATAGTTGTCCCATATCATGAAAGGCTGTGTAGGCTTCACATACCCTTTTCCAAGTAGATGCCTTGATTAGCAACCTAAGTAATCTCTTGGCTTTTGCATGTGTTATGCTGCCTGTTCCAGGGTTGGTGGTATGTCACTAGGGAACTGACAAGAGGGAGATTAGTAGCACTGCTATAGCACTACAATATAATGTACAATGTCCATTGACATAGATGTCCAGTTTTGCTGTAACAATCAGCACACTGGGGGTGAGCCATCATAGGTGACACTTTCACAGCACTTCTTGCATCCTGCCCTTCAACATATTACTGGTTTATATCTGCATGACATGGCTGTGAGGCCTACTGAAGCAGACTAGCCACCTTTGGCCAATGTGTGTCCACCTGGCATATGCCCTAGGCATGTCATACTGTACAGTCATGTACCCGACATATATGTCTGTGTTCCCATATCACATCACACGACAACCAGTTTGCTGTCTAGTTGCTTAAGTCATTGTATGCTTGCGATGCCAACATAAAGTTAGCAAAGTAGAAGAAGACTGCTATGCATGCACAGGCATCCACATCTTCACTGCAAGGTGTGCCTACAAACACTGTATATCAGGCTGTCAACCTTAAGGGTGTGGCAGCATGACACTACCTTTGCAGGACCTGCTGTTAAGGTGTTGGGAGTGTCCCCACCCCTCTACTCCTATGACACACAAACACAATATGTGACAGATGTGACTGCATTTCAAACCTTGCTAGCATGGTGTCTCCAACAGCAGTCATTACATATGGCAATGAACATTATGCCAACATGCACAGCTTGCATCACCTACATCCACATCACACACACCGGCATGTGTGCAGCTCCTTACCAGACACATTGCCAACAGACATCTCAGAACATCCTGCCTCTGGAGTGCACAGTACACATAATACTGCATGCACCACTCTCTCATCGGTCAAACACCCAAGGCAAGGCACATAATCACTCCTCTTGGTCAGCAGTGAATACATTATGTGACACATTGATGTCTGTGTTAAGTGGCTACATATGGAGCAGGTCACATATAGCTGTCTGTGGGTTGACGTCATAGGCCTTACTTCACATTGCTGCAAATCAAGGGATATTAGTTAACATAATGTTGACATCATAGTTCCTGCAAGTGTGAATGACTAGGGACATATGTCACCGGCCTGTATGCAGACATATAACTGTGCTTAGTCAGTCTTCGTCTCTTGCAGGTATATGCATACCTATTGGCTACAGTTGACACTCACCTGGGATGATGGCTCCATACACATGGAAATTGATGGAAGTAATTAATTGCCTTAGCATGTGGTGCCATTAACAGGGGATGAATTGCATGCCTGCCTTAGATGTCTTGCTCAACAGACATCAATGCTTCATCAGTGATGGTGTTCATCTCTCACCCCTGAGATTTGGATTAACGGCCTTGGGTACTGACACCCCCACAATGCACCTTAGATGCACTGTTCAGGGAAAAGTTGGCAATGAGAACACCATCTTTATACAACATGGTTATGCTGCTACATGGTGGGTATGGCAGCACTGAACCCCACTCTGTATAATGTGTCCCCACCCTGGATTATTCAGACATGTGTGCAGTCAAGGACATTTGATTTAAGGCTGAGGATAGCACCACAGCCCTACCAGACTACATGTCCAACAACATCTTCATAACTTAAAATGACAGTGTTCAAGATAATGCGGGTGGTGTATGCATACTCATTAAGGATAAATACATATCCAGATTTTGTGAAACACTGGGATTTCCCAAAGACAATGCAGGTGCTATTCAGTACTGAAAGGGCACGTAATCAAGCAGTAGCTGGCTGCAGGAGCAGCTCCATGTATCCAGACACCCATTGTGTATATTTGTGTTCTGTAATTTTTTTTCTTGGGCTTTTCCCCCCAGGACTCCCCTGAAAATAGACACCAGCTGTCCAGTTGGACCATCCTGGTAAACAAATGCTAAATAAATAATAAATAAATGTTGTGGGTGGCATTAAGTGTTGCATAGTCGTGCTGCAGCTCACTTGCCCAAAGGTTAGTCTATGTTCTTAACTACAATGTCTTGGTGCTGTACCGTGACATCGTCCCAAGGGGAGCTAATGTATTGCAACATGTGTTTACCAATATGGGTAGCCACTGCAGCCACCCAATGTGAGGTCCTCCCTGGTGGGATCTAATGACAGATCAGTGTCATTAAAACTACCGGCACTAATCCCTACTTGGAGACAATACAGACATATATTTCAACAAAGCCATTTATTACCTCCTGTGGGATGGTTTACTTAGCTTGACTGCACCTCCCCCCTCTGATGGGAGTGCATGGATGCAGAGCTGTACACCCATGCATTATGGCAGCAGCATTACAACTGCATGAACTCAGCTGTACTTAACAGGAGGAACACAGGCTCTTCATGGCACAGCAGACCTGCCTGTTGGACAACTGCCATTATTCAGGCTATGCAATAGGAGGTGGCTATTGCTATGTGACAGTTGGGGTGAGGGTGCCCCCCCAAAATGGTGACACAACCTTCTCAGCTACAACAACCACATAGTGTTTTTGATGTTGTGTAGACACTGTAAGTGACAAAATTAGCCATCCACACAAAGCAGAACCACAATGCACAGTGTAGTTACATGTGTAACCTCAAAGCACAGGCCCAGATTGTCGGTGAACTCATACTTAATGATGCCACATAGAATGGGTCTGTACCCATAGCTAACCTGTAGTCGCACATGTTCTGGGTCAGCTTAACTCCCCTGTCCACACCACATGTAACACATGACACTCCTACAACCTGTCCCATAACTTCCACATCTACAGAGCAGGCCATAAATGGCTTCTCTATGGAGGATACACAGCATCCATTGGGCATGCTAACATCCCAGGCTGCATCCTACATGAGATGTGTCATGGATTACTAACACCAATGGGAACACCTTGCAATCATACTGACACCGCTGACTGGACCACAGCTGACTGGACAATAGCAACTGTTATACCCTTGCACAGAGGTGGTGCATGCACTGACCACCAGAACTATAGACCTCTTTGCCTGAGTATCCATATATGTATGGTCATAGGGGAAATCATTATGGAGCTGATCAGTACACATACATGTGATCTACACACAGCTGACTGTACACAGTTTGGATGTCTGACAGGGGGATCACAACTGTTAAACATGGTGGACATTTCTGAGGCAATCACCAAGGAACTGGGTGAGGGGTCATCAGGGTATATAACCCTTTGGATCGAGCCAAGCCATCTGACTATATCCCCACTCCAGCATCATTTACAAAGCACCCACTTAGGCATCCATAGTACTATCATTGTAGAGGTCACTTAATGGCCCATTGATGGCACACATACTCAACATAGGGGCATCCATCCCCAATAGTTGATCCATAAGAAGCAGTGTTCCACAGACTGAGTTCTGTGTCCTCTACTGCTTTGAATCCATTTAACCACAATACAAGTGAATACTAACTGTCTGTGGCTAACAATGTTGGCTGCTGCCTAGAAAATGAGAGCACTCATAGATTCTGTTAGTTATGTCAATGGCCTACAAGAGGGTAGTGATGAACAAATGCCTGTTGATGTAGTAATGGCCATAAACTGCATGCAAATATATGTGTAGTATCATTGCCATCACTAACACCTATCTCCCTTGTAAGTAGCACATCAGTCACAACATGTGATGTACATACTCAGGGGTGACAGAATTAGGCTCACAGAACTGGCCACACAGGTTTACACCTAATGTGCCTGAGATCATCCTGTCTCTACAGTGGTATGATGGGAATTATGTGTCATAGCTGAGAGCACAATCACCCATAACTGACATACTCATAACTTCCATATACCCTTCCCTCAGCATGCCAATATCTGAGTGCAATAATGGCCATTTGGTAATGGACCTTTCCAAGCAGTACTGGCACTTGCACAGAACAGTATGGTCCTTCACAGGGGAGCTTCATGTCTTCAGCATGTGTTCAATGGAGATTGTTTGAAATGACTGTCATTGTAGCCTGCGGCATATAGACTACTCAGAGGTGATCTCTGCCTTGTATACAGGGCAATGTGCAACCATGCTTAATTGTAAATGCTGCATATTGGTAGGTGGCATAGTACATGGATTAATCACTGTAAGGACATTAGCCTAGTATATGATGTTAATAATACATGCTGGTGGGAGAGAGTTGTCTAGCAGACTTTAACCCACCTTTGAAACAGAATCCTGGCTAATGGCAAGCAGAGCACCTCATTATACCTCAGCACATGCCATCTGTATGACTGGCTGGGTAACCATCATTTTACCACAGAGTTTCTGCCTGTGTCCCTCTTGGACTGGGGCAATATGTGCTGATCATGTAAATAAAGGTATACAGTTCTCTATGATTGTGATGACTGTATGGTCATTATGCTAGTGAAGATAAAACCTCCTGTGGTTGCATAAGCTGATGTAAATTGCTCTAACAGCCACGCACACAAACATGGCTACACTGAGGGTAGCATCACTTCCAATTACTACTTACATGACACAGCACATACATAGTGCAAGTTGGCTGTATGTAGATTAGAACACTTACATATGTAATGGTACACAGCACATGATGCACACAACCCACCTCATGTCTGATAGTACCATCAGTTTAGAACATATTATGCTTGATGACATCAGCAGACCAAGTTGTGGTCAGGCATTTGGAGGGCCACATCACCTCCTTTAACTAAATGTCTGCAAAATCCTACCTCTTTGCAAGTTACTGATGTGATCATATTTATGCCATATGGACAAACACACATACCCACACACACCAAGTGGCCTGCAGTGAGATTAGAACTCCTATCTATGTAGTCTTACAAACTACAGATCACAGTACTCATCTCATGTGCCATAGCTTTAGTCAGATGTCACAATGGCAGCTGGTAGTCTTAAGGTAGATGGCATTATCAAGACATGCAGAAGAGGGCAATTTGGATGCCAACAGCAACTTAAAGGGTCAAAAAGTGCATAACCATTGCAGTTTGATAGCCAATGAGTGTTTCTCAGTTGTTTAGCAGGAGGCTACAGACACACACCAAGTGCAGTGAGATTATAACCCCACCTATGTAGTCTTACAAACTATAGAGCACAGTACTTATCACATTCATAATGTTACACACACACAGACTGACAGTCTGTGACAACACCAACATAATAATACCTCACATGCAAAAGATGTGGATACCTCCAGATTTAAACCATCAATGGCATCACCCATGTGAATTTCCCTAGTCCACTGAGCCACAGTAGTTGCCAACCAGAGAGTAGTCATTCATCACATAATCAACAGCATCAATATGTACGTTGTTCTTCCTGCATTAAGTGAGACATACCATGTGTGCTTGATTTCTATGTTACTACCTTGACTTTGCCTGGAGTGCTGATATACCATTGATGACCTACTGTTAAAGCAGTTATATGGGGAAACTGCTGTGTTGGGTGTGGGGGAGCAACACCACATGTTCTGTTGGGATACACAGTAGTGCAACTATCATGTGACCCTACTGTTTAATATCTCCCTTGACTGATGTAGGACATATTCCAACCATGAGGCCTAGTGAATATTAAGGAACACATACTAGTGGACTGGGTAACTGTAGTCCAATGCAGATGTTACTTGTGTCCAAATAGCCCACTATATTTACTTGCATAAATGCAGCATCTCCATACATACAATAACATATTATAATAAGCCTTACAAGTAGTGTGTAGTTTGGGGACTTACTTTATGAATGCAGAAGTTGACAGAACTACAGTTCAGGGCTGGCTCTGTCTGTTGCAAGCAGTACATAGCCAGTACATGTATAGGTACAGGTTGTGTGGGTTGCCTGGCATCAATTTTACTATATGTCTATGAGTAGGAGTAAGGTGTCAGTCCCTAGAGCCCTAGGTTGTCCGTGAATGTGCTATGCATTATCTCTTAACCAAAGCCAGGGCATACTGGGCAAGCCTACATCTGCCTACAGGGACATCATTAAGGGGTTCCTCCTGCAAGTCATCCTGTGACTTTGGCAGTGGTGGTTTAGGCAGTGGTGGGGGCTGTGTATCCCTTCCCTTTGCTGATCCTACTGCAGCTGTTTCTGCAGGATAATATTGTGTAGCATGGCACATACTGTAAACATATGTGCACATGTGGCTGGAGATTACTGTAGGGCACCACCAGATATATCGAAGCACCAGAACCATGACTTCAGAAGCCCAAACATACACTCTATGATGTCCCTAGTTTGTGCGTGTGCCTCATTATGGAGGTCTTCAGTGGGTGTGTGTGCATTTATGATGGCTGTCATTATCCACAATTCCAGTAGCCAGCATCCCACAGTAAATGGCCACATTGGATGTCCCCCTAGCAAACATCTGGTATGGCTGTGATGCATGCCAGATATGGGAGTCATGATAACAGCCTGGGCTGGCAGCACACATTCATGATAATCCCCTAGGCATTGCACCTGACCTGGCAGTTGATGGAGTGGTGCCCCTTATGGCTGACGTAGATTCTACCCTCCTCACTAGGTGGTGCCTTGATGTGTATATGAGTGCAATCTATGGCACCCAGTATTTCAGGGTAGTGTGCTACATGGTAGAAGTGATACATTTTGCTGGCCCACACCTCAGCGGTAAGGGGGAAATAAATATGCTTACTGGCATGTGGTAGCATGGCATGCAGGAACTGGTGCAGTACCCTGGATGCTGATCATAATCATGTTCCCAGTTGGTCTTTGGAAAGTACCTGTAGCTAATATCCTAAGGGCTACACATACCTTTTTTTCACTGGGATGGGTTCCCCTCTGTTAGATCTGGGTCTACGTTGAGGGTGACGGTGCTCAGTTAGCTCTTGTAGTACGTCCCTGTCCACCCAGTAGCGCTCTATGCTCACGGAAGTTTCTGTGTTGGTGGGTGCATGCGCGCCGCTCAGTAGCCTTATGGAATCTAAAAATGTTCGCAGCCATGTAAGCACCGCTGCGCAATGAATACATGGAAAAAATTGTGTAGGCTTTATTAAACTCTCCCCAGAGAGATAGCCATGCATCTGTCACATCTTATCAAAAAAAAGATCAAGTAACTTGTCAAAACTACTCATTAAATTATTAAATGTTTCTGTGACCCTGATAAAGCACTTTTGAGGGAGACTGCTCTTCCTAATGTCCCTGTATCCCTTACTTAATAAAATCAATTCCAGTGTCATACCAACAGCTTACAAACAGAAGTCTGAAGTGATCAGGACTTTAACATCCAGCATAATTATAATTCAAACACCAGCTGCCAAAGGTAATTTGAAGTAAGGTCAATAGGCAACATGTGGTAGAGTTGAATATCCTGTGATTGAGTAAATGCTTTACTGTTTACACAGTTACTAGATGTTCATTTCTTCCACATGTTGTATTTAATACAATTTCAGATCACAAGCTCATGAATTCCTTTTGGCTGCTATTCTTAGTATTGTTATGTCTAACTGACTTATGAAGGAGTTGACTGCAGCAGACCCCAGAAGCCAGAGATATGATATGTTACCCAAGATTCACAAGTTAACTACATAACTTCCTGTATGACTAATAATTTCTGTTTGGTGGTTTTACAGTTGAGCCCCTATCTGTGTACTTGAAACTTTGTTTCAAACTACTGCAAACCCAGGTATCTTCCAGGGTTGAAGTTACAGCTCAAAGGGAATTGTTTTGGTCAACATTTATCTAATTTAAAGGATCCAGGCAAAACAAATCATGCGCATTACTGGTATGTAGCCCCCAAAGTTGCTTTCCCAATGGTTAATGCTCTTTATATAAATATGTTTGTAAAAACAGAGGTGCCACTGGCCCTTCTTGTGCCCAGTGCCATTCTCCAATCTGGTACTCCAATCAACTTTATGTTGAGGAATGAAAAGAAAAAAGAAAGATCCTCTTATAGCCGAGGACCAACAATGGGAGAAAAGGTCCTCTTCTACTTGTGGACCAAAAAAAAGGTCTGGCTTGCTACAGCTAGCAAAGAGCTGACAAAAATGCATTATTGGTGTTCATTCATGCAGAAAACCACAAAAAGGGTGCTTTACCAAATACATTATCAGCATTCAGGAAATGAATGCCAGTAAAGATCATTCCCCCTGAGACTGTGCACCTGAAGTAGCTGCCCCCTTCACCCCACCCTAGCTATACCTCTGGTAAAACCAATTTTATATCAGCCAATACCTCCAAAACATATGAGGTCAGGGATCTTATGACCTGTAAATCTGAATGGGTAATTTATATAGCAGTAGGTATATGCAGGGTATTTTATGTTGGTCAGACTGGCTTCACTTGGAAACAATGTACTTAACTAGATATGGGTGATTTAAGATGTAAAATAGATCAGACTGCATTGAATAACTACAGTCTGATACACTAAAATCTACACTACTGTTTGGACAATGTAACAATGAATGCTCCTAATATGTCAGATTGGACTTGTTCTGACAGAAAATAAAGGTAGATTGTATGTGTGCTTATTAGGCAATATGTCTATTTATCCCATTGTATTTATCACTGGTATGTATTTTAGCAATAACCCATGACTAGGTGTGGGTAATACTGGATTTACCCGTAATTGGTTTGTTTGATCATGAGGGCAATGCCCGAGTGATTAATCAAAACCAGCTTTTGGTAAATCCAGCATTATCTATACAAAGGAATGGATTATTGTTATTATATGATATTATCTAAGGAAATAATTTCTTACCTTTTGTAAATCATGCTTTTGTGTTCTTTCGTGGCTTCACTTGAGGAGGGGATGTGTAAGGCATATACTGTACATGTGTTCAGCTTCTACAATATAGCAATAAAAGTAAAAAGAAAAAGTAAAAAGAAAAATGGCTTGCTAAACTGCAGTCATTTGGAGCCATTTTATTAAAAAAATATTCATGTTGGCATTTAGCAAGTCATTTCAATTTTATATGTTTACTTTGTTATTGTATGTTCTGTTTTTATTGTTTTGTTTTGTATTTGGTGAGTGGGAACAGAGGTGGCTGCATGCATTCTAATGTTTACATGAGTACATTTGTGGAATTCCTATGTCATGGCACTGATGTCAGCTTTTTGTTTTCTTTTTTCAATATTTCTGTTTTTTTTCTTATCTTTTATTTTTGAATGGGGAAGGGTGGAGAGACAATATTTCATCCCACTTTTAATAAATTATGTTTTCTCCAGTTTATGGAGAAGTGGACAGGGCAGCTAAACAATTTCTTTTAATAGTTACAGATACCCTGATTTGAAATTGCTTCCTCTACATTGCAGAGATAAAAACAGGGCAGCTTTAGTTATTTCTTTTAATACTTAGAGCTGTCTGGAGTCTAGTTTGTTTTCACTTTTTTGTGAGGATAAGAATATAGCACATGTAGCATTTTCTTTTATTACCTACAGCTTTCTGGGGTCAAGTTTATGAACTCTTCTTTGCAGAGATGATGAAAAATTAAACTTTTATATCTGGCATTAATAACTGACAGCAATCCATAGTGATTTAAAAGAAAATCCAAATTTTTAAGAGGGACTGGGGAAAAATATGAGGAAAATCGGGACAATCTGCAAGTTCTGGACAGCTGAGAAGTATGGTTACTAGTAGTACTGAAGAGCATATTGCCGGTAAGCATGCCTTTTAACTTTCCGGAGTTTTTCAGAATGTCCCTGTTTTTATCCTGTCTTTCATAAAATATGTTTTTGATGGAGTTGTGAAGGAAGTTCCAAATGAAAGTTCAACCACTCTACAATACTTTAGCTACTGGACTTCTTTCTATTGGGATATGCTGAAGTTACAATGGACATACTGATTGGGCTGTCCAATCAGCATGCCCTTTTTGAATACTAATAACCCTTCCTTGTATAAATTTTTAATGGGTATATTTAACTTTTCATTTACTGTTATTTTTTCTTAAATATGAGCAGTACTGTTATGTCTCCAAGAAAGTAATGTTGCATCGTATTTGATTTATGCATTGGCTCAACCTGTCACCATTTTGGAATACTTCTAATTTTGTATTAATATTATTAACACTGACTTTTGGGCGGCTGCGGTGGTGCAGCGGTTAGCGTTGCACCTCACAGCAAGAGGTTCTCCGGTTCGATTCTCGGCTGGAGTGCCTTCTGTGCAGAGTCTGCATGTCCTCCCTGTGGTCGCGTGGGTTTCCTCCCACATCCCAAAGACATGCTGTATGTGGATTGGACACTCTAAATTGGCCCTAGGTGTGAGTGGGTACATGTGTGTGCCTTCTGTGGAAGGTTGGGCACTGGGCTGGTAACTCAACACTGTAAAACTCAACTACCAATCATGAGCGGACAGGTGATCCACTGTGGCGACCCCTAACCGGGAAAAGCCAGAAGAAGAAGATTATTAACACTGACTTTTCTTTTGACTGATTTGAATTAGTCCAATGCAACAAGATTTTTTTTCATTTGATTATTTATACTCACTAACCAGGTTTATTTTTAATGTTGATATGCTATTACATGAGGAAACATACTGCTTTATGTTACTTAATAATGCAAACATAGTATATTGAATTATGATTGATTTGATTTAAATTAAAAAAGTAAAATATTTATTGCAACAAGGCAGGTCAAAATTGAATTTGCACTGGTTATTCCATAGTGATTGATCACTATGAGGTTTATATACAAATATGCCCCCTGATTTCTGAATCGGAATGCAACAGATATGTGAGCTGCATTAGGCCTGACAATGTGTAGTAGGTAAACTAAAAATGTGTGGTAAAGTTTATAACTCAAGGTTGTAACTTCCTTCTGCTGAAAACACAGCAATTACACTTAGAATACAAAATGGTCTACTCTAATTACAAGATCTGAAAGTCGTCCCAAGCTAAGGAAGCTACCAATTTGTAAAAACAATTTGAAATTCCATTAAAGAGATAATTGATAAAGTAAGCAAATAGATTCATTAGTATGGAAAATGGAAAATCCTGCATAATTTCATGCATGGTTTATGTAGAAAAAATATATAAAGCATATAGCTGAATGTGCAAAGAGACAGTTTTGAAACGGCCCTACCTGTATCCTGAGATAAATGTGTTTTGTTCTTTTCTACTTTAACTTATGTCTCTGAATGGGTTATTCCAGAAATCCTGCCACTGGAGACAGGGCAATAATTATTTCAGTAAGAGACAGACAGAAAGCATATCTGCAGACTTTTTTATTGAATTACATTTGTTTGAAAGGATTGTTTTATATTTCTGAGCTATTCTGTATCTCTATGTATATTTACATCTTAACTGAATTGCTTAACCTATTCATTTTTAAGTAAAGTATGCTTATTTATCCCATCTTAAAAGGCTTGTGGTTTGCCACCTTTTTATGCATTTATTAATTGATGAGATGGTATTTGTGGATAAGTGGTGAAAGCTGCCAGCATCTATCTCCATTGGCTGTACTACTTTGCACAGTATCATTTGTTTATAACTATTTTGCTTATTAACATGAGTAAAACAGTAAATGAGAGGTCCCCAGGCTTGGCAGTTTACTAAAGTGAGACAAGGTAGAAGATGTTATCATTGAAAAGTATTACCTGCTTTCCCTAGAGGGTATTCATATGTGTGTGCGTGTGTGCGACAGAGAACGAGTTGATCAAATGAGCAATGGAAGGCAATGAAACACAAAGAAAGTGGTGAGAAACAGGTTGGGTGAGCTAAGCAAAGCTTCTGCTTGGAGGGATATTCACTATAAAGCATATCTGTGGGTATGGATGGTGTAAGCTTTCACCCAGGGCAGCAGTACATATTTCCTGCATGCTGTTGAGGCCAGACTACACTTAGCAAATTACTTAGTGATTCATATTTGTATGCACTTTTACATACTGTAATATGTTTAGCATCAGTGACCATACTCCTGATGGCCATCTGATTTAAGATTTTTTAGATTAAAAAACAAATTAGTGATAGGCAGTGAAGTGGATCATAGTGCCGTAGTCCTTGTCAGCTGTGTTCTTCCTTCCCATAAGTTGTCAGTTGTGGGATTCAAATCCCTGTATGTCTGACCTGATTTATTTAAAGAGTATATAAGTTGCCTTGAGTCACATTATTTTTCTTGAAACAATGAAGAAGTTAACAGTTGATACTGTGGTCTACTTTCTGCTTTATTTTGAACCACAATAATAAAAATGGTTTGGGGGTTATTACTGTGCTGGAGACCCTTTATGTTTGGTTTGAGTGTGTTATTCGGTTTTCATGCATTAATTTTGAGAGATCCATATATCCTACTACTTTAGTTTTACACACACCACACACCCACACCCACACCCACACCCACACCCACACACACACCCACACCCACACACACACACACACACACCCACACCCCCACAAACACACACACACACACACACACACACACACACACACAAACACACACAAACACACACAAACACACACAAACACACACAAACACACACAAACACACACAAACACACACAAACACACACAAACACACACACACACACACAAACACACACAAACACACACACACAAACACACAAACACAAACACACACACACAAACACACACACACAAACACACACACACAAACACACACAGATGCATATATGCATACACACAGACATAATATGTATAATGACATATTTTTTTAATTCTTCTGAGAGGTTATCAAGAAATATTTGAAGACTAGTAAATATATTTAGTTGTCACAAGAACAAGACTGGCAAAGGATTTGCAGCTGGAGATAAAGACTCATGGAGGACTTGGCTTATCAAATCCAGAAGTATATGTTTCCGATGGAAACGTGGGTGCTTTGGTTGGATTTAATCTTCCAGCTCCCATGGAATGAGGTAAAGAAGTACCTGACACCAAAGCAGACACCTGAGTGCCTAACACTTTAGATGAAACAGAATTAAACATCCATCTGAGTAAAATCACACACAGTAGCTGTGCTGCTAATGATCAAAAAACTGACTTGGGTATATATAATATTAAATGCATTCACTCTAGAGGCAATTTCTTATAAGACTGCTCAGTCGCTACATCTGGATTTAGTAGGAATCATGGGGGACCAAGTACCCTTAAGTGGCAGTTGCACTTTTTGATATGAAGTATTTAAAATATTCTAGGCAATTAAGGAAGATTTGGTTATACCACAAAAGGACTTTTATAAATACTTTCAAGCTGGACACTTTGTGAAAGCACAGGGTTGAGACTAGCCAAGGACATTGGGTCCACATCAAATACTAAAATAACAACTCGAGCATGCACTCCTAGAACATCTTCTTTTCCATCTATCACAGGCATTTTATCCAATTCATCTGTTAAAGCCCAAAACATATTGAAAATCATGGAAAAGGGCTTGGGGTCTCAGCTGTAGGATGCAGACAGAACCAACATATTGGAAACAATTAGAAGGACAACCACATCACCAATCTAGCAAATCTATGACTGGAAATTGATGTATCAGTAGTTTGATATCACCCCATAGTTTGACAAATAGAACTGACCGATGATCCTGGGTAATCAAGATACAAGTGCATGAAGTGGGGGGATTAGAGGCACTTTTGGGTGTGCTAACAAACTTACTCAACCTAGCAATGTATTCAAATAATTATGTAAATGGCATGGGAGGAAGACATATCATGTGACACAGGAAGCAGTGTTTACACAACCTTATTCCCCACAGTGGTACCCAAGATGAACTATGGAGTGTTATACATCTCTTAAGATAAGTCAAAATGCCTTCCTTTGCTCTGCAAGTCCCAGACTAAGTCCTCTGTAAACCATAGGTGAAAACAGAAATATTGACAGGTACTGCAGGGGGAGATGGGATAACAGAGACAATATGATGTAGGTATTCACTAATGACAACATTGTTACAGATAATGACCTGTTATGAATTTTTTTGTTATTCTTTATTTTGTTTACAGTTGTGGAGCACTCTGACTAAGTCAAGGCAACAGAGATAGACGTATTTGGTAGTTTAAGGCATTGAGAAATAAGGAACACAGTAAGAAAACCATTAGAACAATGATCACTGGACTACTTAGCAATGACTAGTGTTGCTTTGCATAGTATATACACTAGTGATGGTGAACATTTTCATTTATGAGATTTAATAACTGCTAGCAAGTCACACCACTGGAAGTTGTAGGCTTAAAGTTCGATCAGTAAGATACTTTAATAATGATTATTATATATTTAGCATGCATAGTTAATAATGGAAACTAAATGAGAAGGAGCCCCTGATCCTTCCTAATTTCTTGTTATCCATTTTGTTATCCCAGCCATTCCCAAAGGCTTGTTGATGAGTTTTCATAAGATATGCACATGTGAATCTGCAGTTATAATAGATGTTTTCTGCAATATGGTTTATGTCACTGACCATTTCAGAAGGAAAAAAAAAACTTAAATATTCCATTCCAATAAAAAGTAGTGAAGGTAACCTGGGTGAAACAGGAGGACAAGCTTCTCACACCTCTCATCCAAGGGGTGAAACCCTATGTATAACCTTAACTATTATAACCAGCTCCAAGATTATAAAACACTGGGTAAGTTAAAAATTAAAACTGAACTTATTCAGTTCAACAGGGCAGTAATTGTGGCCTCACAGTACAGTGCAATGAAGACATAAGCAGAAAACATTTCCTGATTTGCAGTGGCTTTGAGTATGTAGCTACAGAATCTGTGCCATGATTTGCAGTACTGCAGCTATGTAATTAGCATATGTACACAGTTTTTGAAGTTAACAGGAGTGGTGCATTGGCATGTAACATGAGGCACTGGCATCTGTTTATCAGTGACGTTAGACCTGACTGTCACATGTGAAGAACTTAGTGAGGCAGCTGTGACCTAGGAGTTCCAAAGTACTCTAACCTTTGTTACTATACAACTCAGTGATTCTATAAATAATTGCTCATTACAAACACTCAGAAAAATAAGATACATTACTGTGAAACATGTCCAAATAAAACTGAAAAATATTTACTTTTCTCAGGGAGCACCAAAAGCCAGTCATTCCAGAATATTGAGCTATGTAATAAACAAGAGTCTAACACTCATGACATGCCTAAATCAAAGTTTTCCTGAAGACTATGAACTTGGTAGTGTGTTGTTCACATATACAGAATAAATGCAAACATAAGTAACTGCCTCCACCTAGGTTTCAAACCAGTATCATTGAAATACCATTCTGTTTATGCTGCCAGCAGTGCAGGTAGACAGCTGGAGCATGGGAACCCCACAACACCATAATCCTTTCAGTACACAACCCATTGTCTGAATGCAGACACTGTGTGCTGCAAAACTATACTACAGATAACAAGCAACACAACTTAAACAGCAGTATCATATCCCATCCTTGCGTCCAGTACCACACAAATCTGATTTTGTTCATTCTCCCTACTATGCAGCTGAAACAACTGCTACCTCATAATTGCAAGGCACATCAGTCTTATCCTTACAAATCCTAGTGGCTGCACAAATAAGCATTCATTAAAGATATATGTATGGCTTACTTATATAGTAAGGTGAATGAAAAAAAATCCATGTCAGCAGAACCAGCAGCAGAGAGTCCAATATTAAGTGTTTTATTAACATCCACTTTTCGTTCAAGAAAACTGAACTTCTTCAGACAAACATCAAAAGGTAACAAATTTAAAAAAACTCCTTAAATACACAATTAACAACACATGGTACATTTGAATGGACCAACCAACTGGTTAAAACTCGCTGACATCAATGTGTGGGAAAAAGCTGATCTCAAAGCTTCTTAAAGAGCTACTACATACAGAAGTCAGATCTTTACAGATTATGTTTTGAAATCAAACAACTAACCAAAATGAAATAAAAAATTATCAATGAAAATGTGTCTAAACATAAAATGTTTAAAACCAAGAAAAACGAAACATAATAAATGGGACCAGTTTAATAACTTAAAATGAGAAGTGAAACATAAAAAATAGTGAGTCATGAATGGAAAATAAAAAATAATAAAATTACCTCTGCATACTTCTGAGTTTCAAAATGCAAGCTAAACTTACTCTGTCATTAAGACCTGGAGTTCTGTATGAACAGAGTTTCAGCTGCCAAATCACTTCTAGGCGCTCTAATAATAGTTGAAAAGGACCCCCCTGATGTCAAAGGGAACCTGTCCTAACACCCTAAAAGTAAAACTGTGCTGAGGGTGGTCATTAACATGTTTCGCCAAAGAGTTTTCACATTTATTTTTCCTAATACAATATAAATGCTCAAAAATTCTTTCGTTAAAACCTCTGTCAGTCTTGCCCACATAAAACGCTGGGCAAGACTGGCAGCAAGCTAAATAAACAACCGATCTAGATTTACAGTTGAATCTACCAACAGTGGAAAAAAAAGACCCAGCAATTTTAAATCTCGAACCAGTGGCAATGTGCCTGCACATGTTACAACTCTTACATTTGAAAGTGCCCTCTACTCTGACACGAGTGTCCTTTTTGGCTTCTAATATCCGTTTGAGGTTATCACCCCTCCTGTATATAAAACTAGGTAAAGTACCAAACCTGGCTTATAAGGCATCGTCACAACAGAAAATACTCCAGTTTTTGACAAACACCTCCTTAATTAAGTGAATCTCAGCACTAAAATTAGTGATGAAAGAAATAGAAGTGTCTACTTTCTTGTTGTCTACAAAGACTTCAGGCATGCCTGGGGGTGAATGTTCTAGTGGACAACTTGTGAATAAACTACTTTGTAAAATACCTTTTAGTCTGGACCTCAGTAACCAGGTCGTGAATAAACTTATCTGGTTAACCTCTGTGTAGAAACAATCCCTTAATAAACTCACATTCTTCTAAAAAGGGTTCATCGTCTGTTACCATTCGAGCAGCGCGCACAAGTTGCCCCTTGACTACCCCTCTTTTTTGGTGCCCAGGGTGGGCACTAGTAAAGTGTAACATGGTGTTAGAATAGGAACTCTTACGAAATATTTTGGCCTTAAAGCTACCAACAGAAATGTCTTTGTATAAGTCTACATCCAGATAAGAAATTCTAAAATCAGACTCTACAAATGTAAAATTCAAAAAAGACGTGCTGGAATTGAGATGGTCCATGAAAGTCCCCACATCGTTAGTTGAACCTTCTGTCAATATAAAGATGTCGTCCAAAAATCTGGTATAAAAATCGATTTTGAACTGACCGTTACGATTACCAAAGACATATCTGTGTTCAAATTCAGCCATTACGATGTTAGCAAAACTGGCCCCTACTGGTGAGCCCATGGCTACACCAGTCTTCTGTAAATATATCTCTCCCCCAAATGTTACAAAGTTGAACTTCAAGATGACATCTAACAATTCCTGCACCAATCTGATTTCTACACTGCTAGCGTTATGATACAATAAACGGTCAGTGACCCAGTCGATCCCTGTAGCATGAGGGATAGACGTATAAAGGTCTTTTATGTCTATTGTCACAAATCTATGACCTCTCTTGAATTCTAAAGCACCCATGGCTTTTAAAAAAGCCCAAGAGTCTACAGATGTGTGTTTCCATTTCAACTTATTTTTCAATATATTATCCACGTATTTGGCTATCGGGTAAGTGATTGAACCCCTAGCATTAACCAATAGCCTCATGGGAGGGTTGTGCACATCTTTATGGATCTTGGGTAATCTGAAAACTGTCGGAATCTTGGGAAACGAAACAGTCAAATATTTCAACACATCTTGTTCTATAACATTTTCTAAAAACAAATCATTCAAGAAAACATGGATGCACCTATACGCTGCATTCAATTCATTGATGCTAGACAGTGTATAAGCATCCTGCAATAACATGTGAGTAAGACAGTTTTCATAATGACAACTGTCCATAAGTACTAAACCACCCCCCCTTGTCAGGTTTAAGAATCCTGACAGGTAAACTTTTTAAGTGTCCAACAGGTCAACTTCGTCATCAGTCAAGTTTTTGTTCGGAAGTGTCCTACAACAGTTCACTAAGTTTCTAATTTCGGTTTCACACAAATGTTCAAATAAAAAAAGTAAAGGGTGGATAGGGGGGTTAAATGTACTTGGAACTCTCAAAGTTTTTTTGTCTAAAACAGTGTTACCAAAAATTAACAATAAATTCAACTTACATATAAACAACTTTAAATCAAGCAATGTATGTGCTAGATTAAAATGTCTCCATGGAACAAAATTGAGACCTTTAGAAAATAAATCAGACATCTCCACAGTGATTGTGAAACTCGAATAGTTGTAAACAAAAAAATCTCCAAAACTGTTACTAATAATGTCAGGTTTTGTCCTTCTCGTTACTTCTGAAAAGGCTTCTTGCTGTTGTTCCTGTGATAGCTCCTCGTGTTGTAAAACCTCTGATGATTCTGTCCCTGGTTCAAGGAAAAAGACGGTGTAGAATGAGAAACCTCCTCATCCCTGCCACCATCAGTCACAAAATTTTCTGTAGGGACAACATCCTCCACATCCTCTCCAGTGGCCAGCCTACTAGGTCTAGCTGTCTGCCTCATAACCCCGTGAGTCAGGTTAAAAGGAGCACCTAGACTGTCGCCAACACTCTGAGAATGGGGGGGATATGCAGTTTGTTTATTATATGCATCTATGTCTCTTTTCAGTTTTTTCATTTTCATCTCCATGTTACGAGATATCTGTTGGTCTATGGTCAAACAAATTTGTTTATACTCCTAATTATACCCGTTAAAATCTACATGTGACTTAATATTGGTATCCAAAATTTCAATTTCAGCACTCAACTGGTCTATAAATTTCTGGTAAAATTTGGCCATTAAGTCCATTAACTCATGTCCACGTCTGTCAAACAAACAAATCAGCTCACTATGGAACTCTGAACCAGCTGTCAGTCCAGTGGGGTACTGCCAAGAGCGCAAGCCCTTTGGCACAACCCCCACTTTTTTACATTCATTAAAATAGGAAATCTCGAACTGAAGCTTCTTTACCTTTAAAGATTTATAGTCCAAGGTCTTCAAAAAGTCCACTAAAGGGGCTTCTGATGTCCCTGTGTCAATAGACACAAACCCATTCCTGTTCTCGAAAACTGAGAGTTGCTCATTCAACCAAGATGTAACATTCAGTGAGTCTCCAGTTCGGCTCAGAAATGAACTGGTCCTGGGACATTCACCGGTAGGTCTAGGATGTACAGGAACCCTTGAAACAGTTGAGGTGGAACTTCCACTGTCCTCACGGTCATTCGACCCATCACTGGTGTCAGCTGTCACCTCAGAAGTCAAACCAACTCCAAGAACGTCTTCCGCCAAATTGTCAGCATTTCCCTTGACTGCTACTAGCCCATCCAAACATTGGGAAAGCACATCCATCCTTTCATTGAGTTTTTTAACCATGTTAGTAAAAGAAACCAGTGCAGAATTGTCCAAACAAGCACCTTCTTCCAATTCCATAAATGCTAGTTAAATGCTGCTGGTTGAAACTACTGGTAATGGATGCAAAACAAACTAACTAAAGCAACAAAAGTTGAAACAAACTAAGGTGAATGAAAAAAAATCCACGTCAGCAGAACCAGCAGCAGAGAGTCCAATATTAAGAGTTTTATTAACATCCACTTTTCGTTCAGGAAAACTGAACTTCTTCAGACAAACATCAAAAGGTAACAAATGTAAAAAAACTCCTTAAATACACAATTAACAACACATGGTATGTACCCTTGAAACAGTTGATGTGGAACTTCCACTGTCCTCATGGTCATTCAACCTATCACTGGTGTCAGCTGTCACCTCAGAAGCCAAACCAACTCCAAGAACGTCTTCCGCCAAATTGTCAGCATTTCCCTTGACTGCTACTAGCCCATCCAAACGTTGGGAAAGCACATCCATCCTTTCATTGAGTTTTTTAACCATGTTAGTAAAAGAAACCAGTGCAGAATTGTCCAAACAAGCACCTTCTTCCACTTTTCGTTCAAGAAAACTGAACTTCTTCAGACAAACATCAAGAAGCTTTGAGATCAGCTTTTTCCCACACATTGATGTCAGCGAGTTTTAACCAGTTGGTTGGTCCATTCAAATGTACCATGTGTTGTTAATTGTGTATTTAAGGAGTTTTTTTTTACATTTGTTACCTTTTGATGTTTGTCTGAAGAAGTTCAGTTTTCTTGAACGAAAAGTGGATGTTAATAAAACACTTAATATTGGACTCTCTGCTGCTGGTTCTGCTGACGTGGATTTTTTTTCATTCACCTTAGTTTGTTTCAACTTTTGTTGCTTTACTTATATAGTAAAACCTATGCATATAAATGAGAAAGCATTAACTGCCTTAGTTTACACTAGAAATAGATATTGCTTATTTTAAAATAAATACAGATAATTAATCAGAAGCCTGCATTAGTAGGGGGGCTCCTTGTTGCCAGCATTATGGTGTAGAGTGATAAAGCCCTGACTACAGTCCTGGTTACCTAGGTTCAGTTAATAGCTTAGGTGTCTGAGGCTTTGACAGGGCAGGATCGGGGTGCACATCCTGTAGGGAGGCTGTTCGTGTCAGCACAGCTCTCAGGTGATCCCTGGCAGAGGCTGGGGATGCACAAATGAGCAGTGTCCTTAATGTGACTATATTGGGGGACATTGGTTGAATTGCTGTAAAGGAGAGATATTATGAAAGCATACCCCCATTGCACATCACCCCAGGACATCCCCTGTGTATAGGCAAGGAAGAAAAAGTTGGGGCATAACTTAAAACCACTACCCTGCATGCAATGTGACACTGTTCCAGAAGCCTCAGTCTTCTTATTAGTCTAGTCTGGGGGAGGAATAGGAGAGCCTGGTAGACCCAATGGATGAGGAGAGGCCCTGTAGATGGCAGGAAGCTTCCTGTTATCTTGACATAATTTTTATGTCTTTCTTGTAACTTTATTAGAAACAGAGTTCATGATTTGTATGGTTTAATATTCCTCATAAAGAAGTTACCAAAATGTTTCAGGGCAGGTAAAACAATGTAATGTGCAAGAGATGCTGAATGGCCTCATTGCTCGCATGTCCACCTAAATACTACACAAATGGTTTCATACATATCAGACCAAATATAAGAAGGAGAGGAAAGCAGCTGTTTAGTGGAACCCAACAGGATACATTTCAGCTGTATATAATTCAGAAGTGTCAGTGCACAAACATGCAGCTTATAAGCATATATATATATATATATATATATATATTTTTTTTTTTTTTTTTTTAATTCTTAAAACCTAAAACACAATGATACTATCATCAGTCAACAGAAGAATGTCTCTATTATGATGTGGTAATACAGACATTTTTTTCCTGTGTCTAGGTGAAAGTCATTGCATTTTTGGTTATCATTTTTTTGTTTTGTTTTGTGTTTTTCATAATTTATTTTTAATTCTGCAATCTTTATTTTGTACCCTGATTCATTCCCTGATGAACATTTTGGTATTCTGCAGTATTAGTGAAGTGGAATATAGACTTCTGGTTGAACTGAGTGCTAAAAGAAACCGCTTTGGGAGTGGGTACATTTGGTAAAGGTTCAAGAGGCTTATGAGAGAGCTTACCTTAAGGCAGACTGTGGCTGAGAAATAGCATGCCCCCACCCCCCCAATATGTTGTCTTCGAGGGATATGTTTACCGTCAAACACAGGCTAAAGTAGAACTGTTTCTGAAGTTTCTATTCAGTTCTTTTTCACTATTCCATTTGTGTCTGTCAAAATTCACATTTAAAAAGCAGTAAGGTGCATGCACCTAACAGAAGCTGCAGCAGTCTTGGTTTATTTTATTCAAGCTGTTATTTTCACTCAAATCATATCTCTGTCCAGGTTATTCAAACCATATGTATCAGGCAGATAAGGCTATACTAAACATGAAAAGAGTTCAGTATGGAATTGTACTTTATATTTCAAATGCTAGCTATTTAAACAAAATGGAATAGTGTACATTTAAAGAAAAAAAATAGTATGAGAATATATGAGAAACGCTTTCCTATTCAGGTAATACTATGACATCAAGGATATCGTAGCCCACTTTTAACATTCACATTTATTTCAGCTGTAGATACAGACAAGAGACTACATAAGCACAGCTATTAACTAGTAATATTTGTACCATACACTCAGCATTTCTAATGTCACACCTACCATAATTTTACACATGGTACATTGCCCTTTTTATACATTGACTTTCCAGTTTGAAAAAATGTAGCACAATCGTACTTCCTCATAATTCTTTAAAATACATTCCCTGGATCTGCTTAGTTACCCTCCATTGCACTCTTTCTAGCACTGTAATATCCTTTTTTATAGCAGAGTGCCCAGACTTGACAGCAATTCTCTAGCTGTAGCTAAACCAATGACCTGTACAGTAGCAAGATGTTCTGTCTTAACTTGTCTGAAAAATCCATTGATCAAATGACTGCAAGATGGATTTTCAAAACGCTGTCTACAAGGAACAATACTGTCTGCACTTCCATTCCAGCTACATCCATCTCATGTAAAATTACATCTTTCTGAGTCTGCACTGAAAAACAGAAATCATGAAAAGTAGCATTCTATCAAATGAGTATTTATTATAATAGTCTTTGTACTGAAATTGTTGCTATTGTCTTGCCAAGCGAAATTGTATGATTTGTACAGGATATGATGCTTTTGCAAACATTTTAAAATGTAATGTGTGTGTGTGTGTGTGTGTGTGTGTGTGTGTGTGTGTGTGTGTGTGTGTGTTTATATATATATATATATATATATATATATATATATATATATATATATATATATGGATCTAGGACTGCTGAACTTCTCAACAGTCCGAATCCACTATCACTGAACACATTTCAACAAAAGCGTTCACTAAAGTGTGTTAAAAAAAATTAAATCTACTTTTACGCAGGGGGCAAGCCCCCCTGCACCCCCCCCATGTGAGGGACTGCACCCCCACACCCCCTACTTTAATATTCTCACTCTGAGATCGCACTACAGTGGGGAAAAGGGAACATCCTTTAGTGCTGTATTGCCTAATGAGCAGGATTCGAAATAAAGACACTTTTCACCAAAAGTTAACTAATACAAACTTTATTTCTACTAAAAGGATTAACAAGCTAATAAGTTTTATTTGTCTGTTAGAAATGGAAAAGTAAATCCACTTTATTCTACTAAAATAAAAAGTTTAACAGAAAGAAAGATTAGACAATACATTTAAAGAAAGGTATACATCGCCGATAAAGAGAAAACTTCATCCTGTCTTCAGTCTCAACTGGGAAGCCCCGTTGCAGTCAGGCATGAGTCCTCATTGGGAAAACAGTCCTGGGCAGTGCGTCCACTCCACAGGTGAGGCTTCTGCCTGAATGCAGAGAATCCCGTCTATATATAACCGAGTTGTTTACCACAAGTCATGAGAATCAGTACTTTCCAGTGTAGGCTGGATCTTGCTAGAGCATTCTGTGGTGATGGCCACCCACCCCAGAAGGAACAGCAAATCCTGCCAAGTATAATGATTCTGCAAATTTCAAGTACTACACTGGAATATTCCAATAACCTTGTGAGTTTTTAGTACATTACTAGAAAATTCCAGACAAGTCATGTTTCATAACTAAAAGTAGTAAACAAAGTATGTTTCGTAATCAAATGTAACTTGCTGAAATCATCAGAATGTTCCGGAACAGAGTATCACCTCTTATGCCTGCCCAGAAGACAAGAATGTTTCAGAACATAACATAACATCATTCTATATATCAAAAAGAAATAAGAAAGAATAAAAGAAAGAATAAAATAAATGTCGAGATATAGTGAGGCAACAGTCAAAATAATCACACTCTCTCAATGTTCCCCTCTTTCGTATCACATTTGTATCACATTTGGCCCCTTGACTACTGACTCACATATATCCAACATTTAAAAACATATTTGCCTTATTATAAACACAATAAGTTAAGCCACAATTTTAAAATGTCAACAAAATCAAAACAATTATTAAAATTAATATTGGATGTATTAACCAGTTCAACAATTTGGTACCAGATGATGACCATCCAGTAAATATATCCTACCAATTGTGTGCAGTGTTGGATTCTGTTTTCTTGGCTAAACTAGCCAATTTATTCCCTATAATAATGCTTGTCATTTTATGATGTAAAATACTATGATTTACTACCTGTAAATGTTTTTTAAGATGTTGAGTATTATTTAATACTTTCTGTAAAGAATTTAAGCTAAATGTTAAATTATGATATTCCAGCTTGTCTGGTAACTAGGTATGAAATACATTAACATGTGTCTCAGGAGAAAATACATAAGTTTTATTGTGCCGATGTAAATTTGTTACATTATCTAAACAACCTACAAAAGGATGCATTAAAGTATATAATAATGTTTGGTTTGTTACTAAACATATAAATTGTGGTGCTATTTCTACAAACATTTTAAACATAGGAGGTAATACAGTCCATTTGCAGATGTTGATGGAATGTTGAAGAAAACATGGTTCATATATAGGAGAATGTTGTCCACAGATAAGTCCATCCATCGTTTCAGTACAGTGTTCCAATTTGTGTGTTTTGTTTGAGAAGTCGATATAATTTCCTTTTACATGGGGCAACCAGTACTGGAATGGATACACAGGCGGTCCGAATACCAATGGCAAGGTTACAAACTGACACATTATTTTTGCATTTGTGACATTATAATGCATGATATAACCTGTACAAAAATCATCTGTGCATCTTGTTTTTCAGAAAACAATCTTATCCAATTAGTATTAGGTATCCATTTGTAAAATAATTGTCTCCATAAATGTTCATTATTAAGCATTAACTTTGCCTGCACAAAATTCTTCTGTATTGAAACATAAAAGGATTGTAAAGTACATGTTGTCCAGTTTACGAACTTAGTAACATTTTTGTCAAATTTTAAATTATGAACTGCAGAGGCATTACATTGATCCAAAAATTATTTTTCATAACTAACTAGTTGTTTTTGAGTATGCCAAACTGTAGGATTTCATTGCGCTTGCAGATGTATAATTTGTGAAACATCCTGACCTACAGTTTTGATTTTATTAGCTAAAACTTCAACATTAATGGCATTTAAAGTTCCTAGCCCTGTACCAATCCCCCCAATAAGGTACTATACCAAGCTCGTTTTTGTCTACATTTACCTGTTTTTGGAAAAGTAACATTAAAATATAATACAGTTTTTTTATATGTTTGTCCTACATATTTACATGTGGAAGGCACTTTAATTATTTGGTCAAAATGAGCCTCGGGGTGGTTGTTTAATATAGTTATTTGAGAGGCCCATATTCCATTTATAATCTGAGTTGCATTCATGCAAAACAGTACTGTAATGTTTTGTAAATCGATTTATTATAAATATCAGTTTTGTTCTGGCAAAAGTAGTAATTTTCTCGGTATGTCTGTTCATATTTACAATTGCAACATTTTATGTCTGTGTAATTTTGAATTATTACCATAGCTTGTCTGTCGTCTAGTAAATGGACATAAAGATGCCCCCTTCTTACCCTCCAAATGGTTAAATTTCCTTTAAAAGTCAAATTGATAGTAGGACATCCTTGCCCAGCAGGACAGGTAAAATTCCTTTGTGTTCTATTTCGTGTACTAGCAGTCAACCCCAACTGGAGTACCGTTGAATTAATTTTAACTGCTTTTACTGCTGGTGTTATGCACTCCACCAAAGGGACTCCATATAATAAGAAACCAGCAACAATTAGCATTGGAATTGGAATCTAAAATCAGAAAAAAGTAGTATGATTATTCTCGCAAATAACACCAATCTGCTGGTATATATTCCCATTTTTCCTTTCCTGGTTTAATAATTAAAACAGTATTATCGTTCCCAGCAGCAATAACTTCTGCTTGTTCAGGTTGTTTATTGGGTTCATGGACCCATATTTTTGCACCTGAATTGATTTTATGCATATTAGATATCTGCTCCCTCTCAAAGGCGGTAACAGGCGGTGACTGCCCTCTGGGGATGGTACCACCTAACATAGGTACAATAAATATTTGGGCTATCCTATCCTTTTTCTGTACATGAACATTCTCATCTGAAGTATTTAACAAAATAATTTTAAGTTCCCCTTGATAACCTTCTTCAATAACTCCATTTACAACCTGAACACCTTTTAAAGCAAGTGTTGACTGAGGCATTATCCAACCAAAATGCTTTGTTAGAATTTGAATTCCAATTCCAGTCTCAATCAGCTGAACTGTCCTTGGCAGTATTTTACAAGCATTCATTGAATATAAACTCAATCCTGCAGTCTCAGGTGTAGCTCTAGTAGGAGCTAATGCACCTGCTTGAGTTTTCCAATATGTAATTGTTTTAGTTGTCACATATGGTCTGATTTGCAACGCTGGAGTTAACATGTTAATGGTGTTTATGTTTCTGAAATTGGTCTATTATTTAAAATCTGTAATGCCACATTTAAATTATCTCTCCAGTTTTGCAGAGTTCCATTTCCTAATTTTTTAATTGATTTTTAAGTAAGCCATTCATTCTTTTAATTAACCCTGCTGCCTGCGGGTAATAGGGTATATGAAATACCCATTCAATATTATGTTGTTTTGCAAAATCCTGTACCATTTTTCCCTTAAAATGGGATCTGTTGTCACTCTGTATTTGGAAAGGCATTCCATAATTCAAAATGATTAAATCTAAAGTTCTTAAAGTACTTACCTGTGTTGCTCGTCGGCATTTAAAACCAATAAGATACCAAGAATAAGTATCTACCGCTGTACATATATATTGACAGCCTTTATTTAATGGTAAAGGACCAACATAATTGATTTGCCATATTTGTCCTGGCAACTTTTCTCGTTCTATATGTCCCTGAACTATATGAGTTATGGATCTTTGTTGAGTATGTTGACATATCGGGCATTGTAATATAACAGTTTTAATTAAGTCTAATGAAAGTGCAATTCCTCTCGTTTGTGCCCACCTGTCAGTGGCATTTTCTCCTAAGTGTCCACATTTTTGATGTGCCCATTTTGCCATCCCCATTTGCTCAGAATCATCTGATATACTAGCTTCTGAAATTCTCGTTTGCTCATCTGTAACAGAATTAAACCACCATTCTAGGGAATCTGCAGAACAATGTGCATCAACATGATAAGCTATTATAGTACCTTGATTTATCATTTCCCAAATCAATTGCCATAATTTTTTTCCCCAAATTTCTTTTGAATGAAGTTTCCAGTCCTTTTTCTGCCAGGTAGGCAACCAAGTTCCCAATCCATTTGCCACTGACCAAGAGTCAGTATAAATATGACATATACCCGGCGTCTCCTGTTTCAGTGCTTGATATACAGCATATAATTCTGCATACTGACTACTTTTACCACTCCCTGAGGATGTCAAAACTTTCTTAGTCACTGGATTATAGGATACAGCTTTTTAACATCTTTTATTTTCTACATATTTTGCTGACCCATCAGTAAACCAGACATGTTTGTGTTGTTCTAATGGTACCTGTACATATGGCATACCCCATTTTACCGGAGACTCACTGACTGGTTCAGTCTTATCAGTAACAAATAGTTGTTGATCTATTGGTATTTGAACCACTTTTTCACGTAGCATCGCCAACCCATTAATTCCAGGTTTGGCCCTATCCTGAATGTACCATTTCCATTTAATAACGCTTGCTTCTTGCGCATGACCTATTCTATGTGTCTTGGGTGAACTCATTACCCCCTGCATTATAGGTATTAATGGTCGCAAAAGTACAGTATGTCTTATTGTCATTTGTTCAGTGTCTACCAGTGCCCAATAACATGCTTGCAACTGCTTCTCAAAAGGAGAATACCTTTCTCCTGCATCTGGTAATTTTCTAGTCCAGAATTCTAATGGCACCCGCTTTGATCCCTGTGTCTGCCAAAGGCTCCAATTAGCATAATGATTCTGCACAGATACATGTAACTCTACTTCCCTGTCCTGTAGGGGCAATAAATCTAAAGCCTTTTGAATAGCTTGCTTTGCTTGTTCAAAGGCTTTTTGCTGGTCATCCCCCCAAACAAACTCATATTTTTTTCTAGTCACTTTATACAATGGGGAAAGTATTTGACTTAAATGGGGAATATGCTGTCTCCAAAATCCAAATAATTCTATAAAACGCTGTGCCTCTGTTTTGTCTTGAGGGGTTGGAAATTCTAAAATCTTTTGCTTTGCCTTAGGTAGAATTTTTTTATGTCCCTGATGCCACTGAATTCCCAAAAATTTTACTGTTTGAGCTGGTCCCTGAATCTTGTTGGGATTTATTTCCCAGCCCTTTTTCTCATGTGATTTATTACTATTTGTAAATACTCACTCACTTCTTGTTCAGAATTCCCTTGAATAAGAATATTGTCAATGTAATGTGAAATTTGCATGTTCTGGGGCAGCCTTATTTTGTCTAAATGTTCTGCCACTATTTTGTGACAGATAGTAGGACTATGCAAATATCCTTGTGGTAACCGAGTAAACGTATATTGTTGTCCTTGCCAGGTAAAAGTAAATTGATCATAATACTCTTCTGCAATTGGTATGGTAAAGAAAGCATTTGCTAAGTCTATTACTGCATACCAAGTACCTTGGTGTTTTTGTATATTTTTTATTAACATAATTGTATCTGGAACCGCCGCTGTTAGTGGCGGAGTATATTTATTCACTTTTCGGTAATTTACTGTCATTCGCCAAAATCCGTCCGACTTTTTGACAGGCCAGACTGAATTATTTCATGCTGTCGTAGTAGTTTTCAAGACACCTGCATTTAATAAATCCTGAATTGTTTCACCTATGTCCTTATGCCCCCAGAGATTCTATATTGCTTCAAACTAATTACCTTCGTTGCTGAAGGTAATTCTACAGGTGGCATTTTAACTTTCCCTACTATAATTGTTTGACTGAAAAATATGACTTAACGCTAAATTGATACTGTCCGTCCCATAAATTCAATGTCAACCCTTTTAAAATGTCAATTTCTATTATATATTCAGGAACAGGTACTATTAGGACAGAGTACTTTTTCCGTGGCAATTGACCTATTTTCATTTCTAACATTGTTTGAACAGCTTTAATTTGCTTTCCACCAAGTCCTGTAATAGCAACTTGTCGCCCTTTAAATAAACTTGGATTCTCATAAATTAATGAGGCCTCTGCTCCAGTATAAATTAGAGTTCGGACCTGTTGTTCATTTTTATTTTTCCAGAATATTGTCAAATCTACATATGGTCTAAAATCCTGCCAAGTCCATCCACTTACTGGAGCTTGGCCAATTTCCTAATCGAAATGTAAATCTGACAAGTTAGGATATGTTGCAGGTGGAGCAGAGGGAACTGCTAAACCTTCTTCCATATTCTCAGTTTTACTGCCTACTACATTCTCCTCCTGTTTTTCTACATTCTGAGTTTGCCTACCATTCTTATTCAGACCTTGCTTTTTGTACATCTCCCACATTGTCAGAGTGTCTATCCCATCAATTTTATCCTTAGATACCCCATCTTTTAACAATGCTGTAAACATATCTTTTCGAGATACACAAGCTTCTTTTTGTCCAGCACTTTTGTTTTCTCGTCTATCACTATTTGACTGCTTTGGTCCCCATTCTCCTAGCTCTCCCAACTGCCACAATCCCTCAATAACGTGAGAAATAAGATTTCCCGTCTCACTAATTAAATATGTCAGTATTACCATTTTATAAGCTGGAGGGGCTAATTTAATAATCTTATTTCTAACAGAAACTGTCAAAGCACATTGTAGTAATGCATCAGCGCCCCCTACAAGTAAAGCAGTTATCATTGTTTCTTCTTTAATTCTTTGAATAGCATCTCGTAACGTGTACCGTGGCCTATCATTAGAAGGCCAGTCCATTTCTGTTGGATATTTTTCGGCACAGCAATCTGCTATAATTTTGAAAAGGCTTGCCATTTCGCCTTTGTTATAATTTCGAAATGCATCCTGCACTGATGGATCATTACTTAACATACTAAATCTTTTAGTATTTATTTGATCTATTTCTACTCCAGCAGCCCCAAATTCATAAAGTCTCACTATCCATGCTATTAATTATTCTCCAGATTTTTGTTTAAATCTTTCAATCAAATTATTTACTGTTGAGTAAAATCTTCGTAAAGAAGTTCTTCCTGCCCTCCTTGGAGCCCTTGTGCCCCGTTAACCATTTGCTGCCGTCGTCGAAGAATTGGTTTTCCCTTTACTGGTCCCCCTTTATTCTGTTCTTCCTCTCGCGGGAAGATACTATTTTCATTATCAGAGTCCGACTGGGACGGAGAATCAGAAGAATACCAGATATCTCCATCCCAGTGGTCTGGGTCCCAGTCAAAACCTGCCTTTGCTATCGATATTTGTACTTTCTTTTTATTAACTTTGCCTCTTCGTTTCCGATATTTGTATCTTGCTACTCATATTGCAGCCTTTTCGGCTACATGCTGATACATGCCTGTTTTGTCTGCTAACAATTTAATCTGACACTGTAAAATTACATTTTGTTTTTCTAACTCTACTATCCGTTTCTCTAGTTGTTTTATTTGTTCGCACTTACGTATTTTATCGTCATGTAATTTTCAGTATGCAGTCAAGAGGATCCAGCCCCGTCTGCATACAGCACTCAATTCTTTCCCTTTTTCCGCTAAAACCTTTTGTAAGCATGCTTGCACCGAACCAGGTTCAGCATCTTTTAAACAAATATCCCAATTCTCACTTAATCCTGTACCCGTTGACCATTCCAAAGCTAATGCTTTGTATAGGTGCTGGTCCCATCCTGGGATTTCTATCTCAAAGAACACTATGTCCTTTTTACTTTTCTTTTAAACATTTTGAACCCTGCTCTTTGTGCCAAAAATAATTTATTGCCTAATGAGCAGGATTCAAAATAAAGACACTTTTCACCAAAAGTTAACTAATACAAACTTTATTTCTACTAAAAGGACTAACAAGCTAATAAGTGTTATTTGTCTGTCAGAAATGGAAAAGTAAATCCAATCTTTTCTACTAAAATAAAACATTTAAAGAAAGATTAGACAATACATTTAAAGAAGTCCTCATTGGGAAAACAGTCCTGGGCAGTGCGTCCACTCCACAGGTGAGGCTTCTGCCTGAATGCAGAGAATCCCGTCTATACATAACTGAGTTGTTTACCACAAGTCATGAGAATCAGTACTTTCCAGTGTAGGCTGGATCTTGCTAGAGCATTCTGTGGTGATGGCCACCCACCCCAGAAGGAACAGCAAATCCTACCAAGTACAATGATTCTGCAAATTTCGAGTACTACACTGGAATATTCCAATAACCTTGTGAGTTTTTAGTACATTACTAGAAAATTCCAGACAAGTCATGTTTCATAACTAAAAGCAGTAAACAAAGTATGTTTCATAATCAAATGTAACTTGCTGAAATCATCAGAATGTTCCCGAACAGAGTATCACCTCTTATGCCTGCCCAGAAGACTAGAATGTTTCAGAACATAACATAACATCATTCTATATATCAAAAAGAAATAACAAAGAATAAAATAAATGTTGAGATATAGTGAGGCAACAGTCAAAATAATCACACTCTCTCAATGTTCCCCTCTTTCATATCACATTTGTATCACAAGTACGACTGGCACAACAGGTATACTTAAGCAAAAATGTTGCTTCGGTGAAAAGCATTTTCGTGTAAGTATGCCCGCCCATTTGTGATTCGGTAAAAAGTGCGTTCGTGCAAGAGTCCCAGACCCATATATATATATATATATATATATATATATATGTGTGTGTGTGTGTGTGTGTGTGTGTGTGTGTGTGTGTGTGTGTGTGTGTGTGCATTAACAGACTAGCATCCCAGTAATAAATAGTTTATACAGCACAAGAACTGTCTAGTGTAACATAGCTGAAGTCTGTATCAGACTCGCATCCTACAACTATTTCAGCTCTACAAGATCCATAATAAGGTCAACACTGACTATAGCAGACACAGACATTTACTATTCTAAGGTGTTAATAGGAAAAGTGAATAATACACTACATTAATATTTATTCATGCTTCTACAGTGAATCGTCATATTTCTTCAGATTAGCAATCAGTTTTAAATTCTGTATATATATATATATATATATATATATATATATATATATATATATATATATATATATATACACATACACCTTGTTGCAAGAGGAGCCATAAAAAAAGACAGAAAAGACAGGAGAAGAGTGAGATTTGAAAATTGCTGTTCTCCTTAAAACTTCCTTTTGAAGGGGTGGCAAGCCCCCCCCTGCACCCCCCATACACCCCCTATTAACTTTGAGATCACCATACCTTGGAGAAAAGAAAATATCCAGAGAAATGGCAATTCTGACTTAGTATATGTAAATCCGTTCTTTCGGCCATTCAGTCTGCATATGTCAGTACTCCCTGTGGCTGGTCCCAGCATTTCAAATGATTGCCACAAGGGCTTTTCCAGTTTGATTTTATTTATATCAGAGTATGGTACATTCCAATAGACCAACTGCAAATTACTAACCAAATAAATAAATACTGCTGAAGCCATTGAACTGCATCTGTCTCTGCTTTGAATCTGGTAAGTTGTTGTGTCATACATTTTTGTTCAAGCTTTGTTATTAGCCAGGAAATGAAGTACATCCTATTGATTTGCAGAACCAAACAGAGCAAACAAAGTACATTTTATTAACACCATTATATTAACCCTATCAGCCTCTGGTATTTACATATACACCATGTATCTTTAAGTTGCTTCCACAAGAATACTTTCGCTTATGTGAAGTCCACTGGCATTTTCCATGTGCTGAGCCAATTTAAACCTTTTTTTCATTTCATCTGGGAACTGTCCATCCAGAATGTTTCTGTATTGTAAAAACTTTGTTTCATTTCAGATTCAAATACAGTATTGCTCCATGTAATTGCATTGCATACTACACAATACCATCCTGAGCAAGCCTTCTCCATGAATCACCATTTCCCAGTAGATAGTGTAGATCCATGCAGAAATTATTTTTATACTGCTCAGAATGTTTCTTACCTCACTGCAATAGTTAAAAAGTTGCTACGACTACCAATGGGTGTGCACAGTTTTCAGTCACTGGTGGCACACTGAATCCTCATATATTCTATAATTTTCACAAAATGAATGATTTGCTCCAAATTAGAGTTCCAGTTAAATGAATAAGAGGATGTACATAGTTCCATCATGTGAATTAAGCTGTGAGTTCATTCTTTTTGAGTTTATTTCCCCACTAAAACTTGCATGCACTTTTTAAAATTGTTTTACCAATAGATTTTATAAATCAGTTTACAGAATTATATGCTTTTTACTAAGTCTGTAGACCTCAGTACTTTAAGTATTGAATTATGATTTATTAAAAAACACACAGCACAATTTATAGAGAAAGTAATCTCGTCTTATATAATTAACATTGACACTTTTTGTGTTTCATTGAAATGGGAATACTTTAACTGCATCTTCTGCACTTCTCTTGGTAAGGTTCAAGAAACTTAATTTTAAGATCTCTAATTTATTATATTTTAGTTTTATCATTATGACTTATGCTATACATATATTGTTTAAGCAGGGGGAAACAAATCATAATTGTAAAAGAGAAACTTCTGTTTTAGAGGTACTAGAAATTGTTTTTAGTGTAGCTAACAAGGCTGAATTCTATTTGTTTGCCATTAATAATATATATTTAAAATAAGATGCAACCTCTGGTCTGGTTTTCACTTTATTTGATGTGTTATATACTATATCTGCCCTTAGAACATTTAAAAATGTTGCTATATTTACTTATGCATGTGGCAAGTATGAGATTCTTACATTATTTGTTTATGTGCATCTGCAATATGTTAAGGCTGGGATTCAGAAATAATCAGTACATTGTACTATGTGAAATGTATGGAGATTGGCAATATGCAAGAAGGGGCTGATTCAAAGACACAGATAGCACAAAGGTAGTACCCAGGAAAACAGTGTCAGCAGCATAATGTGAAAATGGCTGTATAATGAATGATGTAATGAATGGCACTATGCAGATGAGAGCAATCACAAATGTAAATGAGGGTAAACAACCTAAACGCATGATTCTAAAATGTACAAAAGTCACACTACAAGTTGGGATGGGTAGCAAGTTTGTATAGCATAATTTCTGGGAGAACTGATAAAAAAGATATAAAGAACCAGGAAGATGTAAAGATCCTACGTCTGCATCAGTTGGTCAGCATATGTTAGAGGCCATACTCACAGCTAGTGTCCAGAAGAGTGCACATCATCACCCTTCATGCCACAAATGGATCTGCCTATGTCTACCCTACCATTCCTTCCACAAAAGGGACATACCCAAATGCTCCTGTGTGGACTTAAGTTCTAAATGGTAGCTTGTAGACATGTGCTGTCTCCACATGGAATCCCATGGGGCACATGGGCTACCATTTCCTGTGGACACCACAGTATGTATGGCATTGAAAAATCCAAAAAACACAAAGTAGTAGGACACTGCCAAGATAAATCCAGTAAAAACACTATTTATTTGATGTAAGCGCTTTCGGGATAGCCCTTCATCAGACACAAGTTTAATACAATAAAAACAGCCATATTTAAAATACAAATCATCCAATCACTTGCTTACAAATGCCCGCCTATTTTGTAAGGCGGGTTTTATAGGTAGTATATCATTAAGTCCTGGGGGTCTATGTGCTTTTAAATCTACAATCCATTTGGATTCTGCCAAAGCAGTTCTATGCTTGACATCCCCCCCCTATCATTAACCCTAACATTAACTATACATCTAAATTTAAAACTATGTGTGGGATTTAGGCTTATATGTCTATAAAGTGCATTACTTACATCACAGTTTCTAATATTACTGAGATGTTGTAAGACCCTAACCTTTAACATATTATTGGTCATTCCAATATAAAAACATGCACATTTTTCACAGTTGGCCATATAGACCAAGTGCTTGGTCCTACAAGTAGCCCTCCCCTTAAAATAAAAAGTTTTACTTATGTCAGGGTGTTTAAATTCTATGTCCCCCCTGATATACATGCAGGCCTTGCAATTACCACAAGGGTGAGTACCTGCACTCAAATTTAACTCTAATGCCTTATCTAAATGTACCTCCTTACATAATAATTCATGGGCACCCCCTGTGCTAACACTTATGCAAACATAGTGTTATCTAAATGGGAGACCAAGGAGATTTTGAACAATCAGGCATGGTACCAACATATAGCCTTATATGTTAGGTTTGTAGACGATGTGTTTATTTTGTGGGATGGGGATTTGTCTACTTTTGAAAGCTTTTTAGCTTTTTTACATACAACAACCACGTTTTTGACTTTTAGTGCAAAAACATCATTTGATAAGATAGATTTTTTAGATGTTTGTGTTGAGCAGACTGAAGTGGGATTTACATCGAGACTCTACAGAAAGGAATGTTGGCAAAATACATTGCTGTCTTTTGACAGCATGCACCCCAGACATATCTTTCCTAATATTATAAAAAGCCAGGTGGGCAGGATTTCCAGGATATGTTCTGAGGATGCATGCTGTGAAGAAGAACTATATAAGTTAGAACAACACCTTGTAGGGAGAGGATATGGTAAACCTATGGTTGAAAATGTCATGAGGAACAACAAACAATATAGGGACACACGATATAAGCCATGGCTGAATAGGACTAATAGGGATAAACAGGAAGACACAGTGTCCATTGGTAATAAGGAAAGAAAAACAAGTTTGTTATTTACCTATGGAAGTAATATTAAGGACATTTGTCAGATAGTACATAATAATTGGAATATACTAACTAGTGATATTGGATTGAAAGACATAGTGGGTGAATGTCCTAAATTCAATTATGGAAGAAATAAGAATTTAAAAGAATTATTATGTAAGGAGGTACATTTAGATAAGGCATTAGAGTTAAATTTGAGTGCAGGTACTCACCCTTGTGGTAATTGCAAGGCCTGCATGTATATCAGGGGGGACATAGAATTTAAACACCCTGACATAAGTAAAACTTTTTATTTTAAGGGGAGGGCTACTTGTAGGACCAAGCACTTGGTCTATATGGCCAACTGTGAAAAATGTGCATGTTTTTATATTGGAATGACCAATAATATGTTAAAGGTTAGGGTCTTACAACATCTCAGTAATATTAGAAACTGTGATGTAAGTAATGCACTTTATAGACATATAAGCCTGAATCCCACACGTAGTTTTAAATTTAGATGTATAGTTAATGTTAGGGTTAATGATAGGGGGGGATGTCAAGCATAGAACTGCTTTGGCAGAATCCAAATGGATTGTAGATTTAAGAGCACATAGACCCCCAGGACTTAATGATATACTACCTATAAAACCCGCCTTACAAAATAGGCGGGCATTTGTAAGCAAGTGATTGGATGATTTGTATTTTAAATATGGCTGTTTTTATTGTATTAAACTTGTGTCTGATGAAGGGCTATCCCGAAAGCGCTTACATCAAATAAATAGTGTTTTTACTGGATTTATCTTGGCAGTGTCCTACTACTTTGTGTTTTTTGGATTTATCAATTTTAGTACTTGGGACTTCAGCATAACGTTCCTTCTTTGTTTGGTATGTATGGCATTGAACATGCTCAATGTGGGGACCTCCCAGATGTCATCAGGACACACAATGGATATGTGACACCAGAATCTGCCCCATGTAAACTACAATAGTTCCTTGATGTTATGCTGCAGCATGTGGAAGACACATGATGTTTCCATGGACTACAGAGGACAGCAACACCACTATGCAGGTGTTCTATCATATAACCCATTTACATGAGGTCTTGGGGCAATTAACTGCACCCACATTACTATCAAGGGCACTCCTGGTCCACCTGTACCTCAACTGGAAGTGTTTCTACTCTATCAGCTGCTAGGTAGTGTGCAATGCAATGGGTATGCATTGCCCAGGCAGTCCCCTGAATTCACACATGTGGCACACATCCAACCTATACCAGCAATTTGTTCAGAGTAATTTCCCAGAGGGACATCTTATTAGCATCACCAGATATGCACTGTAGAAATAGTTCATGACACCAATACACATACCTCTGAACTTGTTTGCTCAAGAATTCTGGACAAAAATAAGACACAAGGACACAAATTCAGAGCAATTTTAAATATTACTACAATTCACTTAAATTGTTGTAAAACATGTTTTGCATCAACATGCATTTTTGGAATAATAAGTATGAAGCTCTAATGTATGGCATTATTGAGCGAGTCCTCAGTGTCTTAGTAATTTACCAGACAATCAAAAATTTTACAGGAGAAAGGGTAAAAATGTGAAGCAAAATCATGGACCTTATACAAAATCATGGACCTTATACAAAATCATGGACCTTATACAAAATCATGGACAGCTGAAAAGTATGGCAATATGAAACCCAAAGAGCATGGCTCAGATGGCATGCAACTCTGCACTGTTTCAGACTCACATCACATCATTAGGCATGTGTTCAGACTGCTGACAGCCCATGTCTGCTGCCTAAAGTCCTCTGGTGCTGCACTACAATACACTCTGGAGGCATGCAACATGGTGTCTGTGTAGTGCTACCCAACATGGTGGCATTCAGACAGGAAGAGCAGAGATCACATTCAGAGGCCCACTCAGCCTAGAGCCAGTAATGGGGGAGGTGCCAGGAGATGAGTCATTAGAGGAACTGGTTTCAGGAAAACCTCAAGTGAGGCAGGGATGCATGCACACCACATGTCTACCATCAGTTGTACGTCTCAATCATCACTGTGACAGACATATCTACGAGTGCCAAATCTGTTATATATACCTTCATCCATTGCTTCCTCACAGAAGTCTAATCAGGGTAGCATGGGGGATAGAATGTGGTTAAACATGTGCTCTGTAATCTGTATATACTGACCTGTGCCCTCCACTACCACTGCCACAATCCCATGTGGCCCTCAAAGCTCTTACTCCCTCCTTCCTCCACACCATCCCTATGTGCATGACAACTGCAGTCCTGTAGGGGTGGGTGTCCAGTCAGTCTCATGAATGTCTGTCCATGTTGCCATTCTATGAGGATACTCAGGTGACCCATATGGATTGGTAAAGTGCAGGAAGAGTATTTACTTATTTGGAAGCTGGTGCATCAGACTAAAAATTATGTATTGGCTGAGACTTGGACAATTGTTGAACACTTGAGTATTATATTGTCAATTATATCTATGCAATTGGGACTGAGGTTGAGTAATTCACCTTTGTGAATAATTGCTCTGTCTCTCTCTCTCTCTCTCATATATATATATATATATATATATATATATATATATATATATATATATGAAACAAATGGTTTACAACAATTCATAAGGCTAACTGTAGTGACATTTCCTTGGTTGCAGTATAAACCTTGTTGTGGCTTTTTGATTTTTTTTACCTTTATTCTGAATATATTTCGGGAATAATTGATCGGTGGTGTCCACTTTAAGTTTTTCTGAGTGGAACTATTACAAGGTGATTGATATTGCATTAAGGGACATTGTGGGCCTTTTATATTTTAGAACTGGCGTATTGTGTTCCTGAAGCCAATTTTGGATATATGTTTGAACAACAAACTTCTTGGCGGCCATTTTGTTACCATAAAACAACAGCGTTTTTTTATACATAAACACACTGGTTGGGCAAGAATTTACTAACTGTATTCTGCACCAGCATGGTAAATCCTTAATTCAATCTTGCAGATGGGAAGTTAATGAAGAATTATTCCTAGATATGAAAAGCCTTATAAGACTAAGATTCAACATCAAAATATGTACTTGTAATACAATGTTATTCATTATTAGTTCAGAACTGTATCATTTATGCATATATGTGATTTAATGTTAAAACAAGGGTGCATATTTATCTACCACTTTCATTATTACTGATTGTGAATAACTTGAATCTTGTAAAGGCAAAAAAATAATAGAAACGGACTGATACAAACAAGGCACAGACTGTTTATTAGCGGAAGCGCTTTCGGCCGAGAAAATACCCAGCCTTCTTCAGACAAAACCTGCTTAACACACAGCTGCCTATATATATAGGCTACAACAGAAAACAAATTGAAATGTAATTAATTAATTATCCAATCAAGTTTTTACAAAAACAATTAAAATGCTACACTAATACATTATTTTAAAACATTCTTTTAAAAAGTGTGGAACAAATCAAGTCGACCTACTCGGTTGTTCCACATTTCTCCTCACCATACTGTAAATTTTCATTGATTCATAGTTAAACTAAACTTAATATACTTAAAAAAATTTTAAATAGATAAAAAACTAACTAATACAAAAATGGATGAATAAATAGCATGTATTGCCACATATATAAGTCATATAAAGCATTAAAACTTATTACAAATGATACGTATTATTTCCTATTAACCAATATACGTAACAACTTTCCTAAAACTAATAACTTTAGGGATGCAACAACAGTATCGAAATAAAATGCACTCATCACTTTTGTCATTATCTAAGCAATGCTTTTAACTTGAGAATGCATTTAATAGAAGCATAATCATTCAAACCCGGAGGGAGATGTGCAGATGTTCTAATCTGCCAGAACACTTCTTGTTCTTCCAGGTGTAACTGCCAAGGGTCACCCCTAATATCATTTTTAACATGATGGACCACGGTGAATAGAAAAGAATGTTCTGGATGTTGGTGGTTTGATGCAAAGATCAAAGAATGATACTACAAATATGATTACTATTGAATCATCTTTTATTGATTTTTTGTTCACATATAGTATGGACCATGAAGTTATTAGGGAAATAATAGTTAAGAATTGGAGTATTATTTTAGAAGACAAAGCTCTAGTTAAAGTAGTAGGAAGACAACCAAAATTCACATATAGAAGAAGTGCTAAACTTAAGAATTTAGTTGAGACAACTATAGTTAAAACTAAAGATAAGGTCGCTGGGATGCGGAAATGTGGCATGTGCCCCCAATGTAAATATATTTTTCCTGGGAATAAAATCAATGTTAACAGGAAAATATATCTTATTAATGGTAATTATAATTGTGAAACCAGTGGGGTAGTATATATTGCCTTATGTGAGAAATGTCCTTCCTTCTATATAGGCAAAACTGAGAGGAAATTGAGGAAAAGAATTTATGAACATCTGTATGCCATAATGAGGAAGGACTTAACTAATGCACTTGCTAGACATAGTTTGGAACATCCAGAACATTCTTTTCTATTCACCGTGGTCCATCATGTTAAAAATGATATTATGGGTGGCCCTTGGCAGTTACACCTGGAAGAACAAGAAGTGTTCTGGCAGATTAGAACATCTGCACATCTCCCCCTGGGTTTGAATGAGTATGCTTCTATTAAATGCATTCTCAGGTTAAAAGCATTGCTTAGATAATGACAAAAGTGATGAGTGCATTTTATTTCGATACTGTTGTTGCATCCCTAAAGTTATTAGTTTTAGGAAAGTTGTTACGTATCTTGGTTAATAGGAAATAATACGTATCATTTGTAATAAGTTTTAATGCTTTATATGACTTATATATGTGGCAATACATGCTATTTATTCATCCATTTTTGTATTAGTTAGTTTTTTATCTATTTAAATTTTTTTTAAGTATATTAAGTTTAGTTTAACTATTGATCAATGAAAATTTACAGTATGGTGAGGAGAAATGTGGAACAACCGAGTAGGTCGACTTGATTTGTTCCACACGTTTTAAAAGAATGTTTTAAAATAATGTATTAGTGTAGCATTTTAATTGTTTTTGTAAAAACTTGATTGGATAATTAATTAATTACATTTCAATTTGTTTTCTGTTGTAGCCTATATATATAGGCAGCTGTGTGTTAAGCAGGTTTTGTCTGAAGAAGGCTGGGTATTTTCTCGGCCGAAAGCATTTACGCTAATAAACAGTCCGTGCCTTGTTTGTATCAGTCCGTTTTTATTATTTTTTTGCCTTTACAAGTTTAGTTTTTGTTTGCGTGTTGAAATAATTTGAATCTGCTGTATTACTTGAGTCTATTTTGATAGTTTACATTCACTAGTTAGGTTTGGTGTTATTTTAAGATATATCTTTCGACACTGCACATTCTTTGTTTTTTTGTTTTTTTTTATTTTCATTGACAGTATCTAATGTTTTGTTCTCTTTGGGGGTGAATTTTAATGTTTTTTTCCTTCCAAATTTTTTTTTCTCTCCCAATGTTTTTTTTTATTTTTCTTTGAGGCAGTAGTTGTGTGTATTATCTAATTTGGCTACGTTATCTGGTTCACAAGATATAATATAAAATACATGGTATTTGCAGCTAAAATTTTGGACTTGGTAGGGTTTGTTACATCAACAGTGCAGGGAAAACTATAGCTCAACGCAGGTTTGGTGTCATATGTTTAAACCATAAGAAATATGTGAGGATATTTTCAGTATTTGAATAGAGTAGTCTCATCTTTTACATTCTTGTGCCTTTTTTACAGGAGTGGATACATTTTTGTTTTTCGATAATTTCATTTTTATGGATCTGAGACCCGCGGTGGTGGTGCTGCGGTAGCATTGTCACCTCACAGTAAGACGCTATCCAGTTCGATTCTCAGCTAGAGCGTCTTCTGCGTGGAGACATGCATGAATGGGCGTACCTTTGTTGAAGGTTGTGCATCAGGCCTGGCAAGCCGGTACCTAAAAATCAACTGCCAATCATTAGCGGACCGGAGTTCCGCTGTGGCGACCCCTAACCGGGAAAAGCCGAAAGACACAAACAAGACACAATTCATATTTTGGAAGGCTTATCAGATGATAAGGATGATTTACATGTATTTGGACCCCCTGCACTGAAAATTGTTAATTTATCCATTGATGGAACAAAATTGGCCTCATGTAAGGATATTTTTCAAAAGTTATCTGGGGACATGAAGGAGCTGAAAACTCATATATAGTATTTAAAGCTATTTAAAGCATATTCTATCAAGAATATCACACCAAGAGAATTACGTGTTAAAATGTAGCCATTTGTTAAATGTATAGATGGTACATTACTTGAACAATGGCATGAGGCCCAACAGCCGGCCTCGATGACCTTTGTAAAAATTTTAACTGTGTTTTCTGAACGCAGAATTTTGGCACTAACCAGAACTATTGTTGAACTTCATGATATTGTTAAGCCTTCAGAACACATTTCTTTATTATCCAGTAGTTTGATGACAGTTGAAGAAGATCTGAAGCATAGAATAATTAAAACATTTCAACGTGATTCTAAGGATTATTCTTTAGGTAAACATTTGAATTCAAGAAGTCTGTCCAGTTTGTGGACAAACAGTCACCTTTCGGCCAATTTTAAACGTAAAAGGAAAAGATTCATTCTGAAGAAATCTAAGATTTCCTCAGATACGTCGGCAGTTGAACTATCTTCAGCCACAGATAATGAGGGTATTACACCATCCAACTCTCCTCCTAGTAAGAAAGGTAATGTTGCTGTCCCTTTAGGAGGGCTAGAAGGGGTGGGTGAAAACACAAATGTCAAAGGCACAAGTCCGGAAATCATATCAGAGATGATGATACACAAATAGATGTTGGCTCCAATGTACACAATATTTCATCAGTGGTGCTAACTACAGCAGAATGTGAACTGTTAAATAAAGGTACTGGATCTATTCCATGTTACTCAGTGTCTGAACATATTTTTGCACAAGATGTCATCTCTTTTTGTCAGACTTTGAATTTGAAATTATATTTTGATCAAACATCTATTGCTGATTCAGGTTCCCAAAGATTTAGGTTTAGAACGTCTTCCTTCATGCCCCTTATGAACAAACATGTGGCTAAGTTTCAAAATTTGGTTTTGAATGATTTACATTTTTCATATAATTCACATCAACGGGGTAGGCAGGATGATTTGTCAAATGTGCAGCGCCAAGCTCTGGGTAGGTTTAGTCAAAACAATGAAATAGTTATTAACCAAGCTCATAAAGGAGGAGCGGTGGTGTATGGAATTGGAAAATGTATAATAATGAAGCCATCAGCCAATTATCGGATCATCAATTTTATCAATTGATGTTTCTGGATCCTACATCAATTTTTAAAAAAGAGATTGATGATTTTTTTACTTAAGGCATTGGAAGAAGGTATTATTACTAAAGAAGTAAGGTATCATCTGACTATGGTATACCCCACTAGACAAATTTTTTATATGTTACCTAAGATCCACAAAAACCTTGAGAAGCCTCTGGGGAGATCAACAGTTTCAGGAAGGGGGTACTTAACTGAACCTCTCTCTGCTTTTTTGACCAGATATTTGAAACCCCTTTTGGTATATGTACATTTACGTATTCAGGATACCACTGAATTTTTGAACATTATTAATGAGATGCAGATTGAGGATGGATGGTTGCTATGTACACTGGATGTATTGGCATTATATACCAACATCCCTCATTGAGCAGGTCTTTTGGCCTTGGAATATTAGTTAACACGAGCATCTCTATATAGCCTTGGATTTAATACATTCCTATTATGTCTTACTAAGCATGTACTTACAAAAAATGTATTTTATTTTGATAATCAGTGTTATCTACAATTGAAAGGAACTGCGTTGGGGGCTTTATTTGCACACATTAATGTAGATCTCTTCATGGGATATATAGAAGAGCACTTGATTTATGATGGATGCCATAATATCTTTCTTAGCTCTAAGGATATTTGGCATCACTATCTGGATGACTGCTGTTTGGTATGGCATTCTGATGTGGGGTATTTTTATTTTTATTTATTTATTTTATTTATTTCACATTTGTTGACCGGGATAGTCCGACTGGATATATGTCCATTTTCAGCGGAGGCCCGGGGAGAAAAGCTCCACATACCAAAAAAGAGACAGTACATACATCATTGAGTGATAAACTCAGGCAGACATGTTTAGAAAAATATAGGCAAAGAATACAGGCAGATATCAATATACACAATGTGCCGACTTACATCTGATTGGCAAAGATGTATCAGAAAATGTGAACATAGAATACAATCAGATCTCATAATTCATGGAATATTTGAATGAGAATAAGTGGGGCATCAACTTAACGTTGAATTATCACATGAAACTCCCCAGTGCTTCTGACCCAGATGGCTGTCCTGCTGTAAACGTGGTATTATCTCTTCTCACAGCTCAAACCCCAAAAGGCTCGCACAGTTAGAAGGTCTGCATCCAGTTGGGAATTTTTTTAAAAATAAAAATAAAATGGATAGCCACACTGGTCTACCCTCAATAACAAATTTAACTAAGGTATTATCTCTTCTCACGGCTCCCACCTTGAAAGGTTCGCACAGTTAGAAGGTCTGCATCCAGTTGGGAATTTTTTTTAAAAGAAAAATAAAATGGATAGCCACACTGGTCTACCCTCAATAACAAATGTAACTAAGGTATTATCTCTTTTCACGGCTCCCACCCTGAAAGGCTCGCACAGTTAGAAGGTCCGCATCCAGTTGGGAATTTTTTTAAAAAGAAAAATAAAATGGAGAGCCACACTGGTTTACCCTCAATAACAAATTTAACTAAGGTTACTACTTTTTCTAAAGTCTTTCTGCTTAAACTATTTAATTCAGCTATACTGGGTCAACAGCACCAAACTTCCCAGCCCTTAAATAAGGCTCCTAATTCTAAAAAGTTCCACCAAATTGTACTGTTAAAGTTGCTGTCTGTGTTAAAAATAGAACATAGATTAGAATTTAAAGCAAGTACTGTATATTGCTGACCTGGGTCTAAAGGCACCTTTTAGACTGTCCCCCACAGTAATTTGGCTCCCTCCATATTGTTAAAATTAGCTAATTTGCCCCCAGTATCTTCTGTCTTACACCTAAAATTATACCCTGAACACAGTAACTTCACTCTGCTCTCCCTCACATAGCCCTGAAAATTATACCCTGCAGCTATGAAATTAACCTTCAAGTGTATAAAATACATCTTAAACATAATCTATAAATTGGTGCAAAAAACAAAAATACAGCCAAACATACAACCATACATACTAAAAGCCTAAGGAAATACTTGGAATATTTGGAATACCCTGAACACAGTAATTTCACTCTGCTCTCCCTCACATAGCCCTGAAAATTATACCCTGCAGCTATAAAATTAACCTGCAAGTGTATAAAATACAGCTTAAACATAGTCTATAAATTGGTGCAAAAAACAAATTAAAAATACAGCCAAACATACAGCCATACATACCAAAAGCCTAAGGAAATACTTGGAGTTAGTATTAGCCCTGCTCCGCTCACCCTCACTGCACTCTGGCTTGCTCCACTCCACTCCCTTCCCTGCCCCCAATTCTCACCCGCCCCCACTAATGCTACATTTAAACTAAATTTAGCCACTCCCCTCATCCTAAGTACCAATCAGTGCCTCATACATCACTGAACAGCCCTCCCCCCTTAACCCATTTCCTTCTCTTCCATTCTTCCACACCCTGTTAGCACACTCAAATATCAAAATTGCCCCCCCCCCCTAACAAAATGCAAGCAAGTAAAAAAATACTAATTATCCTACTGCCTATACTATTTCTATTTTACCATCTTACTGCCTATGAACAAAAACTTGACTGTGGTATTCATTACCGAAATGGTCAAACAGCCACTCATGACTTCACACATAACACCAAACACTTTACCATCCCCAGCACACCAAATCTACCACCCTCAACAAAATAACACCCCTGTAAAACACAAAACATAATCCTAAAGACAAAGACTATATAAAACTTATAAACAAACTCCTAAAGCTTAGAGTATCATGTCACTACAACGTTATAACACATGGAGACATCCATCCGAATCCTGGCCCACACACACCCAGTAACCTTCAGTCCCCTACCACAACCCCCACAATCATGCTACCCCTTTCTACTCCCGCTAGTTCCCTCCTAGCATTTCACCAAAATATCAGAAGTATTAACAATAAGATTCCCAACCTACATGCCCTCCTAGCATCCCACTCCCCAGACATTATGTGTCTTACAGATACCTGGCTAAAACCCAGTACTACTGACAATGAGATACTATCTTCAGGATACAATATTCACCAGTTAGACCGTGCTACAAGGAAAGGAGGTGAGATAGCAGTCCTTTACAAAAATACTCTAACTGTTAATAGAGACACCATTTAACCACCCCAATTCAGTAATGCAGAACTCCTCATAACCAAACTACAGATTAACCAGAACAAATGCTTGAACATCGTCTGTGCTTACATTCTGCCAGGCAACAACTTAAATACCCTAGAGGATATCTTATACTGGTTATCCAATACCTATCCCCAAGAAACCATAGTTCTTGGTGACTTCAATACCGACTGGCACCCCCTGCTCCACCGAACCCCCCCTCACCCCTATATACTTATCTGGGTTTAAACAGACCATAACCTCTCCCACTAGGATAAACAAATCAGCCAACAGGGAAAGTATCCTAGACTGGATCCTAGTTAATTACCAACCCCAAATGTACACAGCTGGTACTCTCCCTGATGACCTTAGCGACCATTTACTAACCTATATTATAAAACATAAGGCAGGAAACCCTCACCAGACCAAATATAAAACACTTAGAAACAGGAAACACTTTGACACTGCTATATTCCTAAATGAACTAAAAGCATTTGACTGGTCAAAACTAAAAAAATCTAACATTAGAGGAGGCCATAGATCACTTTAACACTAAATTCCAAAGTATCCTTGATTCCCATGCTCCAGCACATACAATAAAATCTAGATCAAACACAGCACCATGGCTCACAAAAGATACCAAATCTAAAATCAAAACTAGAAACAGAGCCTGGGCCAGCTGGAGAACAGCTAAAGCCTCACTTGACCATCTAAAATATCATCAGGAATGATACAAAAAAATCTATTTTACTAAATAAAAAAAGCTTCTACCAAAATCTCCTACAAAAACACCAAAACAACCCTCAAAAGTTCTGGACAGGCTTAAATCAACTACTTCATCCAGGTCAGTCTACCACACCAACCCCAGCTAACCACACCCATAGTTCCCCAGAGACCATAGTTGGCACTTATAATAACTTTTTCACTGAAACAATCCAATCCCTAGCAAATTAAGTAACCCCCACAAACTTAAACCACACCCTTAATCTACCTACTAATCACCTCCAATTTAGCTTCCAACTGATATCTACTAGTTTTATCAAAACAATTATAAAAAAACTAAAACCTACGACCCTCGCTGCTGACCTCCTCCCTGCAGAGTACCTACAAATAGCTGCAGATGCCATTGCATATCCCATATCTATCCTTATCAACAGAACCTTATCCGAAAGCGCTATCCACTCCCTCTGGAAAATATCCCACATCATCCCACTCCATAAAGGTGGTAATTCTACAGACATATCCAACTATAGACCCATTGCCATTCTTTCCCCACTAGCCAAAATAATGGAGAAATGCATACATAAGCAACTAATGCAATACCTTACACAGAATAACTTACTATCCAACTCCCAGCATGGTTTCAGGCCATACCACAGCACCACCTCAGCCCTCCTTTCCTTTACTAATGTCATAAACCAAAACAGGAATGACAATAGGCTATCCTCCACCCTCTTTTTTGACCTATCAAAAGCCTTTGACATGGTCAACCATGAACTTCTCATTCTTTCTCAAAAATTCATAAATTCCAACACCCTGGATCAACTAATCCATTGTCCCACCAGGGGCTCCAATATCCTAGACTTGGTCATTACCAACATGGAAGATAGATGCTCCACACCAGTGGTCAGCCCCTCATTGGTCAGGTCTGACCATAAGCAAATCACCTTTGACATCCATATCCCACCCCCACCCCCCAGTAAGGAAACCTCCTTAAAAAACTTCTTCAAAGCCAGCTTCATGCTACTGAAGTCAGAAGTGACAAACTTCACAACACCCACACAGACGGGATCTGGAAGTTCGACTGCAGAATCCTGCACTAAGGCACTGTACGAGCACATCCACTCGTGCATGAATCATGCCATCCCAAATAGAACCAAGATGCTCTTCTCCAAAAAAGGAAGCCAATCTGGTGGTCCCCTGCTATAAACAAACTATACAACAGAAGGAAGAAACTGTTGCAGAAAAGAGGAAAATCCCAGGATACAAAAAACTCCCTCACCAGCCTCAGTAAGAAGCTGAGATCCCTCATAAAATCCTCAAAAGCTAGTTACAAAAATAAAATTGCCAAAGATTCCAAAGGCAACCACAAGGCATTCTATAGTTATGTCAAGAATCTAAATGGCAATGCTCAGATCTGCTTTGAGCTACAACAGAATAGCATTAAATATACTGATCCCAAGGTTATTGCCAATATCCTGGCAGATTGATTTAGTGCCAACTTTACCTCCCTCTCACCCCCTAAAGGGTCCATCTCAATACCAAAAGATTGCCAAATTCTGATAATCATGGCCACACAGGTAGAAACCGCACTCTCCAAAGCTAAGAATACAGCATCCATGGGACCAGATGACATCCCAGGCTATGTACTACATGAACTACAAAATGAACTGGCACCTCACCTAAGTGTCATGTTTAATCATAGCCTCACCTCAGGCTTCGTGCCCACTGAGTGGCACACAGCTACAGTTATCCTGCTCCACCAGGGAGGATCCGCCTTGGATCCTGGGAACTACCGTCCCATCAGTCTGACAAGCCTGATCTGCAAGGGCATGGAACGCATTATCATGGAACTTATAAACAAAGACATTGTCAACCTTCAAACACTGGACCCAACCCAGTTTGGGTTTGTGAAGAGCCGATCTTGTCTCCTGAATCTGATTGACTAATTCGAATCAGTCTCCAGAGCTGTGGACGAGGGTAAGGTGGTCCACACAGCCTATCTGGAACTCACCAAGGCCTTCAACACCATCCCCACTCTGGAATCATAGATAAACTTACTAAGCTGGGCATAAATCCCTACATCACTCAATGGGTTTGCCAACTGGCTTACTGATAGAACCCAGACTGTAAAAGTAGCTGACTCCAAATCCAGCTCCAGACAAGTGACAAGTGGAGTACCTCAGGGTTCAGTCCTGGGACCACTCTTGTTTGGCATCTACTTCTCTGAAGTACAGGCCAACACTAAGGGACTCTGGCTAACAAAGTTTGCAGATGACTGCAAACTGGGAGCCATTATTGAATCCCCAAATGATGTGGATATTCTACAAAAGGGCCTTACAGAAACAGATGCCTTGTGCCAGAGCCATGGGCTCAAGCTTAATGCCAAGAAATGTATAGCTATCCCCTTTGGAAAAAAACATGTACCCATGAATTACCACATAGGTGGCAGGACACTAAACATCGAAAGCGTGATGAGAGACTTAGGGACACAGGTGGACAGTGGTCTCACTTTCGATAACCACATCGCCACAACAGTCAGGAAATCCTTCTATGTGGCACACCTCATTACTAAGGGCTTTTCATCTAGAAAAAAGGAGGTTATTGTCCCACTGTACTCCTCCCTCATTAAACTCATTATAGAGTATAATGCCTCGTTTGGTATGTACCTCACAAGACATCTGCAACAGCTGGAAAGGCCACAGAAATACCTCACTAAAAGAATCGCAGCCCTAAAGCAGATGCCATATGCTGTCCATCTAAAAACTCCAGCAATACTCTGTGGCATATCGTCTACTCCGAAGCGCTCTCTGCTTAACATGCAAGGCCATGTCAAACCCTGAGCTGTTGGGCATGCTCCACTTAAAGAAATTCCAATCCCTCAGAGCCACACACTCCAGGGATCTAAACCTTGTCATCACAATGAACAAAACATGCTGGAGGGATAGGTTCCTGACCCAGAGACTCCCCATACTCTGGAATAGACTGCCCATACATGTCAAGCAGAGTGCCTCATTGGCCCTCTTCCAAAGAAACCTTGATGATTGGATGGGAGATAGGAAATTCACCCCAGGGATCATGTCAGTCACCCTGCTAGACAGGGGTCCAAAGAAGTAATTATTGTGGGAAGAAATATCCAGGGAATTGTTATGGCTATGCTTGCATAGGCCCTAGGGCTGCTAGCCTAGTACCAACCTATGAACCTATTTCCCTCAATAAGCATGCAATCCAGTGGTTCCAGTCATACCTGACTGGTAGACAACAGGCAGTACTATGCAGGGCAAACTCTCCAGCCAGCTACCTCTCACACTTGGTGTCCCTCAAGGCTCCATACTAGGTCCACTAATCTTCTCTATTTTTATCAATAATCTTCACACTGCTATCCCTAAAGCTACCTGTATTCAATATGCAGATGATTCCACTCTGATCTGCTCAGCCACTTCCCCATCCGAACTGCAAATCCGAACCCAAAATACATTTAACACTATTGAGAACTGTCTCGCCACCAACACCTACTGCTGAACCCCAATAAAACTAAACTTCTACTCTTCACCCCCACTAGTAGATCTGCCACACTTTCATTCTCTGTCAAGTCTAACAATGGCACCAATATCTCCCCAGATCAACACACCAAACGTCTAGGGGTTATCATAGACAATAATCTCAAATTTGACCTACAGGTCAACAAAACCATACAGACCATCAATAAGAAGCTTGGATCACTGTACAGAGACAAGACATTTTTAACCCCACTGGCTAGGACTGCAATTGCCCAGTCACACCTACTCTCTACTCTTTTATATGCCTCGTCTGTACTCTCAAACCTCAACAAATCTGAACTAGGTAAGCTATCCCATAGCTACAACCATATTGCCAGATTCGCCACTGGCTCCACCTATAGAACTCACCACTGCCAGAACCTGAAACAACTAGAGTGTCTAGAACTGCCCAGCTTAATTCAATTTAATCAGCTCTTAATAGGGACAAAATTCTGTACCACCCTGAGGATACCCCCTCACTTATAAATATTATTAAGCCATATAGCAACCTGAGATCCCTACAATCAGCCAAAAAACTACTGGTCCAAGCCCACAAAGTTAATAACTCTGCTGGTGAATCCCTGTTTGCCAGCTTTGTTGCCAAAACCTGGAATTTGTTGGCAAACTATATAACCCTACAATCCTCCAAAAGTCTCTTAAAAAAAAAAAACTCAGACAGTATCTCAAAGTGAACTGGCTTTGCCCATGTACCAACCCGGATTAAGTTATAAACTGAAAGCATAATCTGTAAATATTATAACATGCAACTACGGCAACAAGCTCTATATCCAATCTGACGTCTCTTCCTTTTAATTGTGTCTGTCCATGAGAATTGTGAGTCCCTACTAGGCAACACTACTAAACCATTATGCATAATCACTTTGTTTTATATTTTCTAATGTTATCTAACTTCTTGTCTAATCTATGTAAGTTTGTCTATTCGGAGGTTTTCTCCCCGGGCCTCTGCTGAAAATGGACATGTATCCAGTCGGACTATCCCGGTAAACAAATGTAAAATAAATAAATCAATAAAATGAAGGTTATTACATTTTTGGATGTAGAAGTTACTGGAAGGGACGATGATACCCTGCAAAGTTCAGTATTCAGAAAACACCCTCAATTTAATACATTGTTGTATGCCACCAGTTGCCATCCAAAACATATGATTGACAATATTTCTAAATTCCAATTTCTGAGACTTAAAATAATAAGTTCATCTACTGATGATTTTGGTGTTCAGGCTCAGGATATGGTTTGCAGATTTTCCAACAGGGGATATTCTAGGTGGAAGGTTCAACAAGCTTTATTTTCGACTGATAAGGTCCTTAGCTCTGAACTACTGAAATATCAAGTTAAGGATAATTCTAATAATAAACCTATCAGGTTTATTATGAATTATGGGGTTAACATATCTTTTCTGAAGGGGGTTATACATAAACATTGAGATGTACTCTGCATGGATGATAGGTTACAGGGTTAATACCATCCAAATGCCGTTTTGCATATTGGAAATGGAAAACAATGGCTGATTGGTTTAATCCTTATAAACAATGTATCAGCATTGGTAAAACAAATTTACAATCCACTTTGGAAGGGAATAAACTTGTGGGATGTTTTCCATGTGGACATTGTAGTTTTTGTAAGTTTGTTCAAAAAGAAATGTTTTACTTCTTCAAATTGTTCTAAAGTATTTGACATTTTTGTATATGGCAATTGTAGTACGGACTGGGTTGTTTATTTGGTTAAATGCACTTGTTCAGCTTTTTATGTGGGACAGACATCACATCCCTTTAAAATGAGAATATCAGAACATTTGAGTGACATTAGATGTGCCAAAGGCACTAATGCTATATACAAACACAGTTTAAAACATGCTACTGCCAGATGTTCATTTAGTATTATTAATAAAGTATAGGGAGCAAATTTGCAGAAGGAGGGATGGCATTCTATGTTAAATTACTAAGAACATATGTAGATTATTAAGGTGGGAGCTTTATTTCCCCCAGGACTTAATGAGCAGTTGTAACAGCCAATAGGATTTAAATAATGGGTGTGTATATATATATGGGATGTTAATGTATGGCTTTATTGCACTGATGAAGGCTGAGTGCTAAAACCGGTATGCTTTAATTTTCACCCTTTGGGTGTTTGAAGTGTATTCATGTTTAATTTGATTCTGAGTTGAATTAAACTCTTTTTGTCCAGGAGCTGTTCTAGAGTGCTGGCCTTTCCTTTGCCTTTTACCAGAATCTGCCCCATGCAAACTACAATAGTTCCTTGATGTCATGCTGCAACGTGTGGAAGAGCACATGATGTTTCCATGGACTACAGAGGACAGCAACACCACTATGCAGGTGTTCTATCATATAACCCATTTACATGAGGTCTTGGGGCAATTAACTGCACCCACATTACTATCAAGGGCACTCCTGTTCCACCTGTACGTCAACTGGAAGTGTCTCCACTCTATCAGCTGCTAAGTAGTGTGCAATTCAATGGGTATGCATTGCCCAGGCAGTCCCCTGAATTCACACATGTGACACACATCCAACCTATACCAGCAATTTGTGCAGAGTAATTTCCCAGAGGGACATCTTATTAGCATCACCACATATGCACTGTAGAAATAGTTCATGACACTGATACACATACCTCTGAACTTGTTTGCTCAAGAATTCTGGACAAAAATAAGACACAAGGACACAAATTCAGAGCAATTTTAAATATTACTACAATTCACTTAAATTGTTGTAAAACATGTTTTGCATCAACATGCATTTTTGGAATAATAAGTATGAAGCTCTAATGTATGGCATTATTGAGTGAGTCCTCAGTGTCTTAGTAATTTACCAGACAATCAAAAATTTTACATGAGAAAGGGTAAAAATGTGAAGCAAAATCATGGACCTTATACAAAATCATGGACCTTATACAAAATCATGGACCTTATACAAAATCATGGACAGCTGAAAAGTATGGCAATATGAAACCCAAAGAGCATGGCTCAGATGACATGCAACTCTGCACTGTTTCACACTCACATCACATCATTAGGCATGTGTTCAGACTGCTGACAGCCCATGTCTGCTGCCTAAAGTCCTCTGGTGCTGCACTACAATACACTCTGGAGGCATGCAACATGGTGTCTGTGTAGTGCTACCCAACATGGTGGCATTCAGACAGGAAGAGCAGAGATCACCATCAGAGGCCCACTCAGCCTAGAGCCAGTAATGGGGGAGGTGCCAGGAGATGAGTCATTAGAGGAACTGGTTGCAGGGGAACCCCACGCAAGGCAGGGATGGGTATAAAACACCACATGTCTACCATCAGCTATACGGCTCAATCAGCACTGTGACAGTCATATCTGCAATGAGCAGCAAATCTGTTAGATATACCTTCATCCATTGCTTCCTCACAGAAGTCTAATCAGGGTAGCATGGGGGATAGAATGTGGTTAAACATGTGCTCTGTAATCTGTATATACTGATCTGTTCCCTCCACTACCACTGCCACAACCCCATGTGGCCCTCAAAGCTCTCACTCTCTCCCTTCCTCACACCATCCCTAGCTATGTACATGACAATTGCAGTCCTGTAGGGGTGGGTGTCCAGTCAATCACATGAATGTCTGCCCATGTTGCCACCCTATGAGAATACTCAGTTGGTCCATGACATTCAGCAGGGCGTGTGGTGGGCTACTGATGCCTGGACTTCTGGCCTGGATGCCCACATACCCCATTCCAACCTCATTATCTTGTGTATCTCATTGTCTGTATGTATAGATACAATGCATATAAATACTCTGCATCCTCATCCACCACCCCTGGTCTTTGAAGACTGCAATACTCTCTGTAAAAAAATCTAGTTGGTATACTGCAGCTAAATCTGTAGCATGATGAGGACTGCAACGGTGACCTTTATCTTGCTGTACAGGGATCAGAGTGCAGCTGTTATGCTAATGAAGCAATTTAGATTACATCTTCCTAAACTGCATATGTTGTGCAGTTTGTTAACAGTCCTACAGTGCACTGTGAGGCTGATGCTTGTTTGTGATCACACATGATAGGTCACAGTGCATACTGCACTTCGTCCAGGCAGCTCTTTGATGCCCACATCTATGGGCTTCTGTAATTCCATCATGAGCCAATAGGTACATGCTGTCACAGCAGTTCTGTGCTTTGTAGTGCAATGCATTGCTAGTACACAGTACATCTGTTAGCACAGGTATACTTCCATATGTTTTGGGCACACATCAGCCCCGTTTCCATTTAAATGAATTCTTGTTGTGGTTATGCTACTCCACATTGGCATCAGAATATGTGACACTGCCATGCTACCCATCAATGTGTGTCACATAAAATCCACCATATGCAACAATAAGATTTAGCTACCATTTCCCTCTTGGTTTCATTGTAGCAATGGCTATAGCTTCAGGAAGGGCTGATATTGGAAGGGCTCCCATGTGGTGCAGCAAAAAGACAAAATGTTTCTGCAACTGCTGCATCTGCACCACTGGGAATCTCTGCTTGGAAACTCATATGAGGGTCCCCAGTACAAGACAGATACCTGGCACTGTCTATCCAGGCAGCAAGTGATGACAGAGGCATCACCCACTCTGGTGAGCAGTCAATGACCTGAAGAGGTGCCACCCTGTCTTTCTTCACCAATTGAAAGAAAAGGTTAGACAGGGAACCTGAATTTTGCAGTATGTAGGATTAAATAATTCTTGTTTTTACATCTGTAGGCCTTATTATATGCCTGTTAGCAGTTATAGATATTCATGGGTATGCTGCTTTGTTTTCCCTTTTTCAGTTGTTATTGTTTTTTTTTTTAGCATAGTGGAGATAGAAGAAAATTGACTGGTCTACCAGATGAGGCTGGTATGCCTGCACAGGCATGGGATATTCATAATGTTACTGTCCTAGCTGCCTCATCTGTTTAGCTGCATGTGTTAGCATGTTGCTTATTAACTGCATTTATGCTTCTAGTTTTGCTTAGCTTTAACTGCCCCAGTAATTATAGATTAGCCTTGCTTTAACAGTGTTTATGCTATGTATTGTTTTAACTTCACCAGTGCTTATAGATATGCTTTGCTTTAACTTCACCAGCCCTCATATGACTGCTTTGCTTTATGTGCAATTAAAATGTACATGTAATGGTACTGCCCTTCCTACTGACAGGCATTTGTTTCCTATTGCAGAATGTACTACCATGAATGGGACTTTGCACTTACAGGTGTAGGTGTCTGTGGTGATCCATTACCCATTACCAGATGGCATTGCTCCTTGACAAAAAACTACGTGAGACCATGCAAATACTCCACACTGACCTTATCACCATCATATATCTTACTATCTGACTGACCCTTGCATAGCTCATATCTGTGACAATTATGACTGGCCTACCATTAGCATATGAATGTTGGGTTGCCATGTAGCAATGCACTTGGTATTACATTTGTCAGGGCACAGTATGACCACAGTGAATGTGCATCATCTGGGTTTCTGTGTGAGTATTTGGAGGTTTGTCATGTGTGGTCTAGTGCCATCTTGTGCAATGCATTCCAGCACAGACCATGCAGTGTCTGCCACTGTCTGTAACCTTCCTATGACTGTGCAGTTCATTTTTACAGAGGGCTGTTCCTGCCTAGTTTAGCTGCCCTTTGCACTCAGTCTGGTTGATAGCCATACCCTGTGTTGCTGTCCTATGCACCAGTGACAATATCACATCCTGCTGTGAAGACTACAAAGCTCTGTACAAGGTAATTGTCAGACCTGTATATTGCATTTTTGTTAGCATTACTCAGTTTACTGCATTCCTCCTCTTCCAAGACCTGTAGTATAAAATGTATTTGGCATAATCTAGTGAAAATTATTTTTCATTTGTTTTTTCTTATTGTTGTCATCTTTATAATCTTATTTTTTGTTCTTTGTAGTTTTATTGCTGTTCATTTATGTTCATATTTTCTGCAATGTTGGCCATGGAGCTGAATGTGGTGCAGCACAATCCACCATGCCCTGACCTTCATTGCCACCACCTTTTGGATCGCCAATACTCTCCAGGGTAGACCCTCCTCAAGGTGATGAAGGTCATCCTGTGAATGACGACCTACAGGAGTCACTTGTTGCCTCTGGAGCTACTTCTTCAGTAGGGGGGTATAAGTTCTCCATCATGTAGTGGTAGTGGAAAGTTTTTATTGATTTTATCTACATTTAAGGGTACTAACTTGACTGCTACACTGTTCAGCAGTAAACAAAAATGGTTTTAGCTATGAATTGGGTGACCTGGTAAAAGGTTTAATGATAGCTATAGTGGACTAGTTCCTGGACACCTTTACTGTTACTCTGGTGTCTTTTGACTTACAGAGTTGCCCAGCTGCTTGGTGCCAAATACCAGGCCAAAAGTGGCTGGGCCCAGCCATTAGGGTAATCACAGAGGTGACTGAATTTAGATTAGGCTCACACCTGTGCAGACTGGCAGACAGTCCTCATCACACCTTGTCCCCTTCATGGTGTTCTATTTTATTTTGTGTCATTCTTCTCTCTAGTTTTCTGTCCAGTCGTCCTTATCACCAAATGAACTTGGTCTGCATGCATCTCTCCTTTGTGGCCTCCCCCATATGTGTCAGTATCTCCCTTGTCTTCTTTTTTCTGTTATTTATGTCTGTTTGTCTAATGGTGGTATCTTCCCTATTCCCTACTTTGTACTTCCACCTTTGCCATTCTACCTTCCTTATCAACTGCTTAAAAAAAATAAATGTGTGTCTGTCACACAGAAAAAAAAATGCCTGGTATGAAGGCTGCAAGCCTAGTCAGCTAGAATTTTGTAAATAATTCTATGTCATTGTAAATATTAATATGATCCATAGGCTTGTCTACAAATGTAAGTAAACTGTATGTTATGTACTGAGATTCAAAAATGTAACCACAGTGCACCTGCTGGAAAAGAGCCGAAATGTGTATAAACTACATGCCTATGCAAATGTATGTGTTGATGGTAAAGGCTGAATATACAAAGTTAACTTGCAAATTCTAAGAAAATAAGTGGAAATTGTTTATGACTGTTATCTCTGTTTCAGCTTAAAGCAGACACGATATCTAGAGTTGTAGGCTTTCCTATTGTCTGGAAACAAAGGTAATTGCAGGTTTCAAATGTAAAGGTGTTTAAAAGTTTTATAATTTCCAGTTCCAGGCAAGTTTCTAAGAGATAAGTGTCAGCTTCTAAGAGATAAGTATTCTTGACAATGAGGTGTTATATTTTAAGTTCCTGTTGGCCTGGAAACCAAAAGCAGAATTGACAAGGATGATGTAATTTGAGATGACCCAGCAGAAATGTTGTTGTTTAAGAACTATCTCAGAGAGAGTCTGGGCATTTTTTATCTTGTATTTGGAACTGAAAACATCCATTTTGCACTTGTGTTTGCCTGCGTCTTGCTCTGTAAGTAAGTTATTTAGGTACAGTGATTTCTCTTAGCGATAGATAGGAATATAGTAAGATTAGTCTAGATGTTTTCTGTGGTCGGCTACAGTGGTGCAGCAGTTAGCATTACTGCCTCACAGCAAGAGGTTCCCTAGTTCAATTCTCAGCTATGGTGCCTTCTGTGCAGAGTCTGCATGCCCTCCCTGTGGTCGCATGGGTTTCCTGTGGGTGTTCCAGTTTCCTCCCATATCCCAAAGACATGCTATAGGTAGATTGGACACTCTAAATTGCCCCTAGGTGTTCGTCTATGTGCCTTCTATGGAACGTTGGACACTGGACTGGCAGCTTGACATTGTAAAACTCCACTGCCAATCATTCTGCGGACTGTTGTTCCGCTGTGGCAACCCCTAACTGGAAAAAGAAGAAATCTAGATGTTTTCTGTATTTATGTGAGACTGTCCTGCAATGTTGTTTTAAAGTATTTCCTGTGATTTTGATCTCTATTGTCACTGTGTTGGATTAATGAGTATTGTCTTGTGTTATTATTTATTATTAAATATATTTAAACCTTTTATTTGTGGCTGTTTTTGCTTATAGATATTTAAGCTCTTAGAGTACTTGCACATGTATTTGGTGACATTGTACAGGCCACTCCTAAATAGCCTTAGTCTTGGTCAACACTACTATCTGGATAATAGCAACATTACAAAGTAAGATTGGGCACCCTTTGGTAAGGGTCTTTATAGTTGCTGATAAGTAAGAGCTGGTTGGTGGCAGTGATAACTATCTTATAGTCTGGGCAGAAGGGAGCATAGCTAGTGAGCCTTCCCCAGGAGTGTCTGCGTGTTTGTATATAAATCATATCTCAAAGTGTGTGTGTGTGTGTGTGTGTGTGTGTGTGTGTGTGTGTGTGTGTGTGTGTGTGTGTGTGTGTGTGTGTGTGTGTGTGTGTGTGTGTGTGTGTGTGTGTGTGTGTGTGTGTGTGTGTGTGTGTGTGTGTGTGTGTGTGTGTGTGTGTGTGCTACTTGGGCAGGGACATGAAGCACTCATTGGACAGAGAGGGTGCTGGAGGTTTTGGCTTGACCACTCGGCTGAGATCTTAACCCTATAGCTGTGCCAGTGGGGAGTCTTAATGGGGATCTGGAGAGAGAGGGAGAAACCATACACAGACTGACTGTGATCTCTGTGTGCTCTTAAGGGAAATTGTACTTTACTGTGTGTGTTTCTATCATCCTCCCAATGTACACGTCCCTCACTGGTGTTAGTGGTGAGGATTGAGGCTCCTTGACTACTGGGCCAGTGCACAGGCATCACACTTGCCCCCCCCACCTCACCAACTCTTCCCTTCCACTTATCCTGCTGTGTGATCATCTGCTTTCTTTTTCCCCTTTCTTTGTGTCCTATCCACTCATTTTCTTCCTATATATGTGTATGTATGTATATATATATATATATATATATATATATATATATATATATATATATATATAGATCCCCTTGAAAACATCTAAAGTTCATAACATTGAAGCTCAAAACACTGAGACCATAACAGCTAAAACCCATAACGTCTAAAACTCATAATATCAAATTTCATAATATTGAAACTTTGCTTCACAACTTCAAAACCTACAAATTACATGTAAATAACATCCCCTCCACCTAAAACAACACCAAAGTAGTAAACGCACTTTGTACTACGTTTCTGCAGGGGGCAAGCACCCCTGCACCTCCCATATGGGGGGCTGTACCCCCACACACTCTGTAAATTAAATATACCAACTCTGAGATCGCATTACAGTAGAGAAAATGTTATGAAATTCAGTGTTATGAGTTTTAGAAGTTGAGTTTTAGATGCTATGGACTCAATTTTCTGAGCTTAGATCTTATGACCATTCGATTTTTTGAAGGGGAGCCCCAGATATATATATATATATATATATATATATATATATATATATATATATATATATATATATATATATATATATATATATATATATATATATATATATATATATATATATATATATATATATATATATATACACACTGGTAGAGACACTGCTTAGACCTCAACCTGGCTCTCGGCTGTTCCCAAGTTAAAGGGGAGTGGCATGTTGTTGAGCACGTGTATGTGTATCATCACAAGTACCTAACCTTAATGCCACTGGGCCTAGGTCACTTGATCTGCAGTTGAACAAGCCACATCTTAGCATAACATAGCATACTTCTGACAGTGTTGAGCCTCCTTATGCATCTCTGGGTTCTCTGTGTCTATGCTAAGTGGCTGCTACAGCATACATAGTCACCATCAGGCTGCATTGCACAACTTTGATAGTGCAGTTTTTCAGTACCTGGTTACATTAAATCTCTGCCTAAATGTGTAAAATGCAAACACTCACAACATAACTGAGTTGATGACTGTGGATCGTTTACTCCACATACTAAAGTCTGATTTTGCAAATGACCACATGCTCAATACTGATTTATGCTGACGAGTACATTCATGAAAATGAAATCAGTGCTCAAAGTTTATGTCAATGCACAGAAAAAAAAATTAGTAAAGGAAAGTGCATGTTATCATTAGTACCCACAGACATTCAAACACAAAATCACACTCATACATGAAAAACAATTCGCTGTACAGAAATGCACTTCAAAGAGAAATCAATTTTAGGATTAAAAGTTGTCACCAACTGTGAATTACTGATAAGTCGCACAAGACCAAAGTTAGACGACAGTCACTGATGCAGCATAGAGTCATATAACAAATAGTTTGAGAGGAAAACAAAATTGTCAGACAGTTAAAGTGACTGTTAAATTTAAAACAAGAGTGCAGTGTGGTGTTTTTCAGCTGCAGTCTGTCAGTGATCTCATGATTCTGTAGCCAAATCATGGTTGTGTGACATTTCAAGTGCTTGTACTTGTATGACAAAAAGGTGTAGCTTACCACACCTAATTGGAGTTGATGGGTTAAGTATGCCAACTACAGGAAAAGGAGTGACAATAATGACCAGGAATGTGTAACAAAACTCATCAGTTATTTTACTGAAATCTTCTTCCCTGTGGTGGTCAGCTACAAAGGCCATCAAGTGTGTTTTATGTCCCCATGTCATGGTCAGCACAAATATTTGTACAAATTTGCCCATTTACGTAGCACATGTGGTTCATTTATTGGACTAATGTTAATTAAATGACTCTGAGCTGACAGCTCACCATCTGAAACTAACTGTTGGTAAACAAACATCACTCTGCAAATCATTAAGAAAAGGTATGTGTTTTGCTGCAGCTCATTAGAGAAGCCTGTGGAAGACGGTTCATTAGCAATCAGTAAATGGAACATTAATAGATCATACTGTTGCATACGTGTTGTTTTGGTGTAAAGTGCATGTGTGCATCTTGTATAGGTGTAAGGTGTGTGTGTACGTGCCTTTATATGTGTGTGTGTGTGTGTCTGTCTGTGTGTGTGTGTGTGTGTGTGTGTGTGTGTGTGTGTGTGTGTGTGTGTGTATGTTAGCTACCAGAAAACATTGTGAATAAAATGCACTTCAGAAATGTACTTGGACGGTTAATGTATGCCAGCCCATATATTTCCTAAGTAACAATATTTCAGAGACTTTTTAATGTTAATGAGAGTTTCTCGATAATTTTCATCATTCCAAGGTAATCTCAAGATGGAGAATCTAAGAATGACCTTGAGGCCATAGCACTATATAGTCACTTAGTAGCTCATAATGGAAGAGCAAGATCTCTAAAGGTTCCACATTTGCTTAAGGCAATGTTGCTCAATCGAAGATCCCCTTCTGGAGGTCAGGATTGCACTGTCTCAGAGAAAAAATACATTTGTTTCATTTAAGCAATTCACCTTCTCTCCAGCATAGTGCAGTCTCATGGTTGTTTCATAAGTGGCAGGAGGCTGAGGTACAGCCTCACACTTATTAAAGAAAAAGGGGGGAGCATGGCTACATTGAGTTAGGCATGGATGTCCAGGGCTGCATCACCACCACAGGGAGGCAAGTAAGTTGATATAGTTTTCTTCCAAATCACTAGTTTAGTCAGTTCATAATGCTTAATAATGGCAAAATAGTGCTGGAGCAAGTACTGTTACTAATGCATTCGTATAACGCTCCTCCTGATGAGGAATTGCTCATCTTGTCTGAAAGGATGGCACTTGTAGTTTCAGAAGTAGAGGCATACCACCTGGTCACTAAACAACAAGAGCAAGTGAAACAATTTGTATGTAGATTAGAATAAAGTTATTCAAAAATGTTTAAATGAAGAACAAGGAAATATACATTAGTCTCCAAATACAGCAGTGTCAAGAGAAAGCCAAAACTGTGACAAGTATGAGGAATGGTCAAAGCAAGGATATCAGGGAAACTGCAACAATAGGGACTCTGGGACCTCACCAGAGAAATCTGGTGTGGCCAGTAGCAGGACATAGTCAGAGATTTTCTTTGGCTCATCAAACTCAGCTAATGAGCAATGTGAGACATCCGGGGATCTGAAAAAAAAGACTAAACAGAAGTGTGAAGAATGTCTGATTGCTTTCACAATACCTATATTTATTGGGTTGCTATACTCTTATAGTTTGGTTTTCTGCATCTACTCTGATGGTGCTGGAGCTTTTTATTTTCTTTCTGTCTCTCTATTCTAGCTCTTTGTGTGTTCCATGCATGAAGAGGAGTGTTCAGTGCATTTCATCTGATAATTAATCCTTATAGATACATTTTGTTGGAGTTACAGACAGGGAGAGTAGAACTGCAGCTGCCAAGCCATGTTAGCATGCTAATGTCAGGCCTGAATTAAGCAATGGCTAATGTTTTATTTAATAGTGTTTTTACATTAAGACAAGGTGGGTATAGAAAGTAAAGGGAATATGGCCTCAAGAACATTTGGCAGGGTGAGGATTACCTCACCATTGCGGGGGGGGGGGGTTGAGATTACAAGCCTTTCTGAGGCATGCCTACTATTACTGAGATCTTTAGCCACTGGGCCATCAGTCTGGGCATGGGTGTTTTTTTACATCCAAAGGTCTGTGCCTGGCCCCAGACACACCCCCAAAAGTTTTTTAAGGTAGGATGGGTTGAGGTTCAATGACATGAAACCTCAGAAGATGGTGAAGGGAACCAGGAAGTTACTGCATCACACAGGATAAAAGTATTCCCATGGAATGTAACAGGCAGCTCACACCCAGTCAGGAGGAAATGCATCCTACAGAAAATAAGTAAGAAAAATGTAAGATAATGTGCTTGCAAGAAACAAAACTTAATGTGAGGAAAGCAAGGATGTATAGAATCAGGCATTTTACAAAGATTTAAGTTAACCACAAGCTCGTAGGGGGGCAATAAGGGGGTGATGCTGATGTTCCACAGGTCCCTGTAAGAGTACTGAGGTGGTTGATGGATTATTGTGGTATTGTGGAAGGATCCAGTTAATGGATGATTGTTGGCTATAGGATATTTACAGCTGATAGCTAACTATTGTGTGTGTGTGTGTGTGTGTGTGTGTGTGTGTGTGTGTGTGTGTGTGTGTGTGTGTGTGTGTGTGTGTGTGTGTGTATGTGTGTGTGTGCAAAAGTCAAAATCAAAGCTTACTGTTGCTCACATATACACAGCAGTGCAAGCTGAACAAAATTATATTGCTTTGGTCCCTTTGCAAGACATAACAATGAACACACAGTCTGAATGACAGTAAGACTAATGCTCATAAGGTAGTAATTGTGTGCATGTGTGTGTGTGCCCCTAACACTGATGACTCCAACTATTTTTAATACCTGCTTAAGGTGTGAGAAATATTTGCATGTTGTGGAAAATGCGAAAGACACATTATGCAAGGAGGAGAAATTGAGGTTAAAGTCGAAAATAATTTTTCTGAACATAATCCAAGTTGAGATAGAGGTGGTGAAGACAGGGGCTTATTCATGGTTAAGGAGTGATTGTGACCTGAAATATGTAGAATGGCTTTTTAAACAGTGGAAAGAAAAGGGTGTGTGTTGCAAATAAAGGCAACTAATAGGAATGTAGTTACAAGGGTGGAGAGAATACTACGGGGTATTGAATACCAAACAAGATGGCATTAGGTGGACTAAATGGAAATTTGAAACAGCAAAAAAGAGGGTAAGTGAGAAGCAGTGAAGTGGGATTGAGATGCATATGCAGGTGAGGTAGGTAGAGGACACTGTTTGCAGATTAAAAGCTAATAAGGAGGTGAGCATGAATCGGCTCCCAGTGGAATTTTACAATTGGAGCGATAGTATATTTTACAAAAAACTATCATTCCTATGTAATGATCTCAAGGAAGACAAAACACTGTTGGAAGATACTAATTAGGTTACAATAACAGTTTTGCTGAAAGCAGAGGCAGATATCCTGGATGTTAGTAATTTTAGATCAATTTCACTTATCACTCTGGATCTTAATATCCTAGCTAAGATAGCAGAAAACAAAATTAAAAAGTGCTTCCCCTGATAAACGAGCATGGTTAAAATGATTTTATACCCAGCAGATTGATATCTAATGGAAACTGGCATCTTTCCTAAATAAACTTTGACAAAGATACACAGAGGTGTCATATCATATTGTTTGACATAAAGTACAGTTCCTTTTTGAAATGCTGAATACAAGGGATTTTGGAGAAAATTAATTCCAATGGGTGCAGGAATTGTATTCAAATCCTATTTTTGAGGGTCCCTGAATGGGATGTCTCTCAAAGGTTGACAATATACAGTGTTGCATAAGGCAAGGATGCCCAATTTACCTGGTTCTGTTCATTATAGCCATGGAGGCGGTGGCATTTAAATTTGGACAATATTTATGAGAAGAAGAGAGATATAATGGAATGGAAAACACTTTTTATATATGTGCAGATAACTGTTTGCTATTGGTGTTTGAAGTGATGGAGATTTTATGGAATATCTGGAGGCCTGGAATGTAATGAGGGAAAAAACAGTGATGAGATATAGATAAAATATTGAAGTGTGGATTATGGGAAATTAAATATCCCAATTACTTGGGTTTGGTAGCAAGATATACATGGGAAGATACATGCACAACAAATTTAGAGATATTCAAGGAGAAGATAACAGATGAACTATTCAGTAAGGTTGGGACCTTTAGGACAATCTAAGTCAGACTTAGGATGGCTAACACTTTGGGTGTGCCAAATGCTTTCTAGAATATTCAGTACCTCTCAATAGAACGAAAAAATACCTTTCACAGCGTTTGAAATATGCAAACAGAACCAAAAGTGAAACACTGGTCCCCTGTGTCTTGACACGCTGGTAGATACAAGGCATTGAAGCGAAAAGTGAAAAAAGCTAATTTTTATTGTCCAAGGCTAAGCGCTTTCACTCGCTCAAACTGCGAGCTTCATCAGAACTCCATACAAGTCCATTAACACAACTCAGATTTAAATAACTTCTTTGGCGCCAGAATTGCACGATTTAAATATACAACTTCCTATATATAAATTGCTAACTTAAAACGTGCAATCTGACTATTAAATACATAATCTTTTGCCTTAAAAATATCATACAAAATCACAACAATTCATAAAATTTGAATAAGTAAAATCATAAAAATATAAAAATAATATAAATAACTTATTTCATACACCTAGATAATTATTGACTTATAACTGTCTGTCAAAAGATGTATGTGTTGTGTGTAATTAAAAACAATACTTTTATACCTTATAGCATTGATTTAATGCTTATAAAGTCATTTAATCCTGGTGCATTTGAGGCGTCACTAAATAGTTGCCACCAGGTTTCTTTGTGGGACAATAGTCCTTTGAGATCTCCCCCTCTAAGATCCATAGTGATGCTGTCAATGATACCAAATTTAAAATTATGTCCATCTCCGTGTTTTTTAATATGTCTGTAAAGTGCGTTATTGACGTCTTTGGTCCTAATACTGTATAAATGTGCATATATGTTCTTATTAAATTTTTGTTCTGTTTTCCCGATATAGAATCCAGAACACGCTGCACATTTGGCCAGATATATCACCCATCTTGTATTACAGTTACCTTGTTTGAACTTAATATTAGTCTTGTTTAAATTGTCTAATGTTATATTTCCTTCCTCCAATATGACGTGACATTGTTTACATCTACCGCACTTTGTAGTATGTTTGTTAATTATTTGTTTGGAGATGGTGTGTCATTCCAATAAGTTCTTAATATTACGCCCCATCTTGTTAACGAAATACTGGCTGAGAGCCCAATATTTTGACCAGATCCTGATCCGCCTGAATAATATTCCAACTGCTGGTCATAATCTTTTTGATCTTACCTGTATATGGACCAAATTCTAAAATGCATGCTCTTCCAAAGTCCATATTTGGTAGATTTTGTCTCTGACTAGTCTGAATTATATTATGACTATTTCTGTTATAATAATTGTGACCTAATAAAAAAGTGTATTTCTTACCCCATTCTTTGACAGTTCTTGTGGAAATACGTGTCATCATTTTAGTGTCATAGCCCCTTTCACTAAATAAACTGGTAATATGTGACACCTCTTCCAACATCTCTGTGTAAGTAGAGGTCATTCTAATGGCTCATATAATCTGACCTCTAAAAATATTACTAAATAATTTTCTGGGATGATTACTTAAAAATTCTAAATAGCTGTTGGAGAAGGTGTTTTTTCTATACAACTTGGATTTAAAACAACCTTCCCCCTTAGATATATATGTGTCTAAATAGGGGAGGCCTTCCCTATTGCTAGAATAAGTAAATTTAAGATAGTCGCTACTCAAATTAAGAAAAAACAAAAATTGGTCAAGTAACTCTATGCCTCCGTCCCATAAAATGTATATGTTGTCCAAGTATCGTGAATAATATTTTATATTCTTGTAATATTCACATGTAAATAGTTTTGATTCCTCCCAGTCCAACATGACCATATTTGCGTAAATGGGAGCGCAAGCTGCTCCCATAGCTACGCCCTTTGACTGTCTAAAATACTCCCCTTCATATTCAATATAATTATGTTCTAAAACTATGGACATGAGTTCTATAACAAAACAGATGTTATCCCATCCTAATCCACTGTATTTGCGAATACTATTAGCAAAAGCTTCTAATCTGGTCTCTTTGGGAATACATGAAAACAGATCGATAACGTCCACTGTGACAAACACTAAGTCAACATTCCATATATTTACTGGATATTTTCTTAAAAATTCCCACGAGTCCTTGACTAGATGTGGTATTCGATCGTATATATGTTTAAGGAAATTGTCAACCGCTGTCCCTAGTGGAAAGGTCTTAGATCTACTCCCTGATATAATTGGTCTAAATGGGGGACTTTCTATACTTTTGTGGACTTTGGGAATACCCACTATAGATGCTAAAACAGGATGTTCTACCTTTAGAAATTCATAGGTATCTCTAGAAATTCTTTGGTCTATATAGAATTCCTCAATATGTAAATCTATGTGTCTGTATGCTATGTTTATTTCATTTAACGATACTATCTCATAGTTACCTGAATTATATAATATGTCATGGATAACAGTAGTGTATTCCGTGTTATCGTATATAGCACAGAATACACTACTGTTATCCATGACATGACTGGGTTTGACATTGCCTTGTATGTTAAGCAGAGATCACCTCTAAGTAGATGATATGCGACAGAGTATAACTGGAGTTTTTTTAGTCGGTCAGCATAGGGCATCTGCTTTAGGCCAGTGATTCTTTTAGTGAGGTGTTTCTGTGGCCTTTCCTGTTGTTGCAGATATCTTATGGGATACATACCAAATGGGGCATTGTACTCTATAATGGGTCTAATGAGGGATGAGTACAGTGGGACAATGACCTCCTTTTTTTCTGGATGAAAAGCCCTTATTGATTAGGTGTGCCACATAGAAGGATTTGCTGACTGTTGTGGCAATGTGGTTATCAAAGGTAAGATCACTGTCCATCTGTGTTCCTAAGTCTCTTGTCACACTTTTGGTGTTTAGTGTACTACCACCTGTGTGGTAATTCACAGGTACATCTTTTTTTCCCAAAGGGGATAACTATACACGTCTTGGCATTGAGCATGAGCCCATGGCTCTGGCACCAGACATCTATTTCTGTAAGGCCCTTTTGTAGAATATCCACATCATTTTGGGATTCAATAATAGCTCCCAGTTTGCAGTCATCTGTGAACTTTGTTAGCCAGAGTCCCTTAGTGTTGCCTGTACATCAGAGAAGTAGATGCCAAACAAGAGCGGTCTCAGGACTGAACCCTGAGATACTCCACTTGTCAGTTGTCTGGAGCTGGATTTGGAGTCGGATACTTTTACAGTGTGGGTTCTGTCAGTAAGCCAGTTGGCAACCCATCGAGTGATGTAGGGATTTATGCCCAGCTTAGTAAATTTATGTATGATTCTAGAGTGGGGGATGGTGTCAAAGGCCTTGGCAAGGTCCAGATTGGCTGTGTGGACTGTCTTACCCTCGTCCATGGCTCTGGAGACTGATTTGAAGAAGTCAGTCTGGTTCAGGAGACACAATCGGCCCTTCACAAACCCAAACTGGGTGGGGTCCAGTGTCTGAAGATTGCCAATGTCTTTGTTTATAAGTTCCATGATAATACGTTCCATGGGTTTGCAGATCAGGCTTGTCAGACTGATGGGATGGCAGTTCCCAGGATCCAAGGTGGATCCCCCCTTGTGGAGTGGGTTAACTGTAGCTGTGCGCCACTCAGTGGGCACAAAGCCTGAGGTGAGGCTATGCTTAAACATGACACTTAGGTGAGGTGCCAGTTCACTTTGTAGTTCATGTAGTACACAGCCTAGGATGTCATCTGGTCCCATGGATGCTGTATTCTTAGCTTTGGAGAGTGCGGTTTTTACCAACATACTGAAAACTTCAACGCTGACCCCAATAAAGGCTGTCCCTCCTCAAGCTCCAAATGACTCCACAATGAACAGAGGAAATAAGGTAGTCAGTCCGCAGATATAAAACGAAGTTTTAATACCAACAAAAAAAACAACAAAACAAAACATAAACTGCTGGATTCAGCGCTTTCATCTCCCCTCTGGAGATTTCATCAGAATCAAAACCTTATATGTATTCTCCACTTAAATAATAACAATTTACTCTGTCTGGTCCCATGGATGCTGTATTCTTAGCTTTAGAGAGTGTGATTTTTACCTGTGTGGCCGTGATTACCAGAATTTGGCAATCTTTCGGTATTGAAATGGGCCCTTTAGGGGGTGAGAGGGGGATGAAGTTGGCACTGAATCGATCTGCCAGGATACTAGCAATGTCCTTGGAATCAGTATATTTAATGCCATTCTGTTGTAGCTCAGAGCAAATCTGAGCATTGCCATTTAGATTCTTGACATAGCTATAGAATGCCTTATGGTTGTTTTTGGAATCTTTGGCAATTTTATTTTCGTAACTAGCTTTGGAAGATTTTATGAGGGATCTCAGCTTTGTACTGAGGCTGGTAAAGGGAGTTTTTTGCATCCTGGGATTTTCCTCTTTTCTGCAATAGTTTCTTCTTTCTGTTGTATAGTTTGTTTATGACAGGGGACCACCAGATTGGCTTCCTTTTTTTGGAGGAGAACGTCTTAGTTCTATTTTGGATGGCACGATTCATGCATGAGTGGATGTGTTCATACAGTGCTTTAGTGTAGGATTCGGCAGTCGAACCTTCATTTCCAGTCTGCATGGGTGTCATGAAGTTTGTCACTTCTGACTTGAGTAGCATGAAGTTGGCCTTGGAGAAGTTGTTTATGGATGTTTCCTTACTGGAGGGTGGGATGTGGATGTCAAAGGTGATTAGGTTATGGTCAGATTTGAAATAGGGACTTAGGAACCTTGTTTCAAGTCAAAACCACAAGTCAAAAGTTTTTTGACTTGGTGGCTAAAGTTTCAAACGTGGCTTTCTTTTTTTGTTTGGTTTGGCTTTTTTTGATTTTTTATGGTCAGACCTAACCAACGAGGGCATGGCCACTGGTGTGGAGCATCGATTTCCCATGTTGGAAATGACCAGGTCCAGGATATTGGAACCCGTGGTGGGACTATGGATTAGTTGATCCAGGACATTGGAATTTATGAATTCCAAGAACCGTTGAGCAAAGGTGTTGGTACACAAGTAGTTTTCCCGGTTAATGGCAGGGTAGTTGAAATCACCCAGTATTAGGGTGTTTGGTTGTATCTTAATATTTTCCAGTATGTTTAGAAAGGTGTAGTGAGAATCTTGAGGCATGGTGGGGGATCTGTAGCAAGCTACAGTTTGGATTGCAGTCTTACCTAGTATTAGTTGCACCTGGAGAATTTCGGATGCATTGTGTTGGGCAACTAGCCTGGTGGTGTGAATATCCTTGGTGAATATGGACACTCCTCCACCTTTAGTGTTTCAGCCCTGGTTTTGTGGCTGAAAAGTGTGGTATGAGTTGTAGCCTGGTATTGCAGGGGTGCTCTCTGAAGCCTTGAACTAGGTCTCAGTTACTGCACAGATATTGATGTTCTCCATTTTTAGGAGTACCTCGAGAGAGTGCATTTTGAGGTTTAGACTTCTAGCACTGAGTAGCATTACCTTCAGATTTTGCATACTTGTACCTTTTACAGTGGTGGTTTTGTCCTTTGAGCCTTGCCTAAAAAAGGCAGTATAGGGGTGGCAAGAGCCTTAGCCAGTAACCTGAAACCCAGGGGCAACAGGTGCAGACCATCTCTGGCAAAGCATCGTGGTTTGTCGATCATTGCATCCCAGGCAGACAGATACTGGATCCCCTTTGAATGACACCAGAAGCTTAGCCAATTGTTGAAGTCAATCATTTTGTCCTTATACTGTGGTATCATTCTGGGTGAAGGCAGGATGCTACTCAGAGCTAGGGTCATACCTGCCTGTGTCACATGATCCGAGAACTCTTCCATGTCTCTTTTCGTTTCGTCCAGGGAGGTATGTCTCAAGTCATTCACTCCAACATGGACAATGACAGAGTCGTATTTGTACTTGTTGTGGAGTGACTTGAGTGCATGCGTTATGTGGCAGATCCTGGCACCCAACAGGTAGCTGACTGTAATTTTCTCCTTGTTCAGCCTGGTGAGTGGGACATCAGTGTGCCTGACTATAGAGTCACCTATGACTAAAGTGCTGGGTATGATGTCTTGCCTTAGGGGCTGTTATTGGGTGGCACACTGGTGTCGTGAGCTATGTAATGCATTGGTTGTGATTGGTGTTTGTTTGCGTTTCAGCTTTGGAAGTCCTTGTTGCTTGGGCAGGTCAATGTTAAGGGCCTCTATATATGTGTGTTTAGTGTTGCTATATGTGGGTGTCGGTGGTGAGGATTTTGAAGGGCTATGTGTTGCTTGAGGTGTAGTGCTGATGTTAACCTTCTCCTCTTGATTATCCAGCACAATCTTGGCTGGAGAGAGCTTTGCTTCCAGTTTGGCTATGTAAGTGCATCTCTCGCAGGTTGTAGTATTGGGTGGTAGGAGGAGAGGGTTGTCTGTGTACATGAGGCAATTGCTGCATTGCCTCAATATGCCCAGATTCACCAGGTGGACAGGAGAAATCACTGGAAGCTGACCCTTGGACATGCCTAGTAAGGTGCTTTTTTCCCTTTCCTTGGCAAGGTACTTTGCAATTATAGGCTGTTCAGTGTCTATGATTAATTTTTCCTTATTAACAAGGAGAGTTGTGTGCTTGTATCAGTTTAAGGCTTCCTAGTGCTTTCCAGCAGGTTTTAGAGCAAGTGCTAGTCACAGGGATTCCAACCAGAAAGAGTCAGGAATCAATGCACTCTGCTCCTACTCTCACCAGGATCAGAATATAAGCACAGATTCCAAGCTGTCACCTATAAAGCAGTTATTAAGCTTTCTGGTGATCAGCAGTCTCCAGGAAATAATGTAACTGCACTCCTTCTCTCACCAGGAGAAAACAGAAGCATTAATCCCATGATGACTACTGAAAGGCAGAATGTGGGCTCTCCAATAACTGGTGGTCTTGCAATAGATGCTTAAAAGTAAGATGAAAAAAATGGTTTATCCTAAACACTGCAGTGTGCACTTGAAGAATTAGATGTGAAAGTAGGTAACTTAAGTTTTGCCTGTCTAAAAAGTTAAGTTTTAGTGGAGAGTCACTATTTTTAAAACAGCAAGATAGATTGAAAGGAAATGGTCACTTTTGTATTTTGGTACTATGGAATACAGTAGGATGTCCAATAAATTTAAATAGTTGACGGGGAGTGATTTCAAAAAATGACAATGTTGTGCTTACTCACACAAGCCAGTAAAAGCAGAGAGGAAATGAGATATATGGTCAATTTAACATAAGGAGCAGGCAACTAGAAAGACAGGGTGTTTAAGAACATAACAGTAACTGGCTGGGAGGGTGGGAACATTATTTCTGCCTGACTCACAAGAGACAGAGCTATGGTCTCTTTTCAAGTTTTCATATGCAGTTAAAAGCAGAATACAAGTAAAACACAAGGTAAAGAAAACAAATCACAGTATTCAAAATAGAAAAAGACAATAAAGTAATACAAAATACAACAAATAAAAAGCAAACTAACCTTGTGTCATGTTTTAGTGTGGTCTTGAAGTAGGATGGAGATTTCGTAGACAGTTTTTCATTATTTTTCTTCTTTTGTTATCCATTTTAATAATATAACATTTCCAACAGAGAGGCTTATTCCAGAGTTTACCGTTATATTTTAGGAGAATGTGTACTAATGTTTTTATCTGACTGTATAGGTACTAAAAAAAAAATCAGAGGTGAATGTGGCAGCCTTCTCATTTGGGTCCATTTGTTTGAGAATGTTGGTAATTTTGTGGAAGTATTGTACAAGATGAAGTAGGCTTGCCCTGCAGAAGTGAAATAATGACTGATTTGTGGCCCATCCATTTTAAACATGGATGAGAAGATGCAATATTGAGTATAGGTGGGAACTAAGGTGGTAAGGACTAGGTGAAGGATAATAAAGCCTCTAATGAGTTGTTTTATAATCTGCTCCAGTACAATGCTATTAATAAAATACCTTGGAAACACTGATTGCATCCATTGTTAGAGGTGTAAGTAGGCAATTAGTGATTGGGTAATTGAAAGTGCCCTGCTAAGAAGGTATTTGGTTTGATATTTAACTCCTCAATAGAGTCAAGGTGATTTCCATGATCATTGGGGAACACTGGCATCCTAACTGAGATGTAGGGACCCACATGAATGTTGAAATGCCCTTATTTACAGACACAAATGGTGACATGAGGAGTTTATATTGCTGCCTTATAAAGCAAAGAACTTTCTAATGTTTTACACTTTGCTGAATCTTAATGAAGTAATGATCACATTTTTCAAATATTACCAGTATTTTAATGAAGATTATTTTGAGATATTTTTTAAATTTCAGTGTGGTAGATACTTAATCTCAAACAGATCTCATGGATTGATATTGCAAAATTATCAGAGGAAATAAGAGTTATCTTGATAATAGAAACTCATTCTCATTGACTGTCTTCTCAAAGTGTATGTCTGGTTTCACCTAAGTGTTCCCTGAGATACCATGCATTTCAGAGCATTACCTTTGAGTTTCTTCTACAAGCATGGCACTAAAAGGCAGAAGTAAAATAAAGTGTAAAAGATGAATGAAAATGTAACCTTACCCTATATACTTTATTTTTCAACCATCATTCAGTAATTGTTTCATAACAAAATAAAAATGAAAGGAAACTTCCTTTGTAGCAAGTCCATAGCAGTGCAACTTCCAGAAAGCTGATTCAGCCAGCATTCTGCTTATTACCATTTATGAGTTACAAGTAGACATTTTCATGTCTTTAAACATGGAATTATATGTAGTACCCCTTTAAAATACTTAAAAATAACAAACATTGAATTAATTTTCTGGCATTTCTCAGTGCACTATTTTGCATTCATTCTCACCCCAGACTGTTTGTAGCATTCATGCAGACATGACATCAGTGGCAGTAATCAATTGGATTTCCACAGTTGGTTCTAGCCACCAAAACATCATATTTGCCCAGTGACCTTATAATTTCTTTTTTCTGAGGTCTATAAAAGAATGCTTCTGTCCCCAGACTGCCCTTTTTTCACTTAGAACATCTTGGAATTGAAGCCTTCTATCAACAAACGTACAAGAAGAAGCAATGGGCAGCCTAACAGTTGGAGTGACACAAAGAGGAGCGGACGAATATCAGGAGACCACTTATCAAAAGAAGTCCAGGTGCAAGATTATTCTGTAGCACTGAAAAACAGGCATAGGATCTATCAGAGGAGTAGCAGAGCCAGAGTCCAGTTATCATCACCAAGCATCCCAGAGTCCAGGTGTAGGATAATTCAGCCGTGGGAAGTACTTAAATAAACTGTAACTGCCAAACTTGTTATCTTCTTCTTATTAAATATCTTGGTTAAACCTGCTGTAATTCAATTCATCTAAAGCAAAGATATGAACATACCTTTATGCATGCATCATCATGCACCAGCAGGTATAAGAGAAATCAAGCAGAATACCTAGGGTTAGGTGCCCATCACATTTTCTACTGCTTAAACTAGAGTTATAGAAATACTTCCAATCAAACCTGCTCAGTGTCATAGACTGTACAATAACAGACAGAGCTCTGAGAGTTACATGGGACAAAACAGCTAAGGTGAGCATGTACATTGAGACTATTGCTAGAAGTTACCATAGGTATGGATGTAAATTTTTTAGGCATGGGCCTCTGCCAATAGTCTTTTTTGGTTACTAAAGGCAATTATCAGTTCTGGTCATCACCAAGCTACATATTTCTTTAGTATATGCTTATTTACTTACTGTATTTTGTTGATCAGCTATGATCAGTAGGGCAAATGAACTTTTCCAATACAGACTTGTGCTACTATGAGAGTGGATCAAGTAATATATACTTACACCAAATTCATTGCACAAGTTGACTCAAATGTCTGCATTCTACAATAGAGAACTCTTTTCTTCCAAATATCAGAAGTTCTCCCGCATTAACTTTCTTCAGAAAGGTACTTTTAGCTACCTTACTGAAATCAGCCAATGTTCCTTCTATCCATAAGCATTTTTATTTATTTTCCTCTGGAATATACTTTTTTATGACATCACTTGGAAAGTATTTTCCATCCATAAGCCATCTCTTAGTATGCATCCTCTCTCTCTGTCTCTCTCTCTCTCTGTCTCATTCTAAGAAACAATACCTTTGTCATAGCTGAATCACATACCAAACTGCTACGAGTATCATTGATGATCAACTTAAATTCGACCTGCGTGTGCTCAACAGTATAAGGAAAACCCATCAAAAACCTGGACTCATTCACAGAAACGACATAATTCCTTGCAAAGGAGGTTAGAATCACTTTCTCTCTTGCTTATCTCCTTCTATAGCTCACAAATCCTTAGCAACCTACAAACTTCACTCTTAACAAAACTAGAAACTACCTACAACAAAGTTGCTTGATTAGTTGCAAATCTAAACTTTAAATTTCACCACTGTCTTACCCTTGACATCTTAAATTTCCCCATCAACTTCTACTGTTTCAACTACAGATCTTACATTCTAGCATATACAAACCCTCTTACTGTTCTGATCTCTCTACAGTTGTCTCCTTCTACACCCCTCCACGGACCCTCCAAAGCACTGACCTCAACATACTACAAATTACAAGCCTAAAACCACAGTAGGACAAAAATTGTATAACTACTCCCCTGTCCTAACAATTCAAAAATGTTCTCAAAAACTTTTTAACTAGCTCTTGGACTTGCCACTGCAAACACCCACTTTGATCCTCACATCCTTACCCCACAATATTCCACAACTTCTAAATATACTCCTTTTGCTTAACCTTTCTACTACTCATCTCCCTGTCAATCTCACCTCTCCTTTCTCTCCTCCCTACTTGTTAACTAATCCATTCCTCTTAAACGACATATATCTACCTAATCATACTTTATCTCCTCTGCTAAATCTGTTATCTTTCTTTCTCTCTTATTCCTTTCAACCTCATCTCAAACCTCAAAAAATTCCACCTACTACTCTTAAAAGGCGTTACCCAGCCCCTTATTTTTAGAATCCATCACTCTACTCTACATTCTACCTTGTATATAAAGCTCACCTAACTGTCTTGTAAATATCTTGAGAGTCTACATTGTCTTTTGCTAGCACGGATATACTAATCTTGTTATATTATTATTTCCATTGCATATTGTCATACTGAGTCAGAATTTCTCTACTACTTAGTTACTGTTTCATCTTCATTTTTTACTGTTTGTATTACGACTATGGATAAGAATTGTTCTTGTTACTATAATATTGTGTTTTCCTTATGTATAACTCTAGGAGCTTTTCTCTTCAGGTCTCTGCTGAAAAAAGGGCATTAGCTCAGTCAGACTAATCCAGTCAACAAATGTTAAATAAATAAATAAATAAAATTGTATTGTCTAAACACTGTTTAGTTGAAGCTAAAAGCTGTGCTCAGTTTCATTCAATGTGTCCAACTTATCCTTATAGTTTTGGAATTTTTATTCTCAGGCTGGTTATAAAATGAAACAAGTAAAACCTGTCCCTGATGCTCAGCCTCAATCCCTCCTAATTTACTGAGTTTTGTCCCTTATTCTGGCGCTTAATGAATATGTGCTGAAGGTATCACTTTTGTGTACAAGTGTAAATTTCTTCAATGATACAGTTTAGGGTCATTACACATTAGCAAAGTGTGCAGTTATAGTACAACACTAAATAATTAACACATTGCAGGATGAGGCCCAACCATTTATCAGTACTGGTGAAGGTAAGCACTACTGATGATCGTGTAATGGCTACCTGACCAGGATCAACTGTCTGATTCTTTGATTGTATATGTATATATGTGCATGTGAACTTGCAACATGCATGTCTGCATAGATAGAAAGATAGAGATGAAGATATATGTGAGAAGATGAGAGACATTTGAGGACACTTCATATCCTTCACAAAATGCATGTCAGACCTGTTACTGTCTCTATTTTCTAAGTGTAGAATTTGAAGTCTGTCCTTATGTACTTTTGTCCCCCATTGTGTGAGTTATTCCTTGATTCTTGAGCTATGAATGTTGTTCATTTAATTGCAACATTATATGAGGTGCATCTGATCATACAGGTGGCTGTAATTCATGATCGTGTTTATGTAGCTTTCTCATCTCAAAGATCTTGGTTTTGTAGTTATTATTTTTCTAAGATTCCTTCTATGTATCATCTTCATTTAGTTCCTGTCTTTAAGTGAGTTTTATCCAGTTTTTTCTGATTTCCTCCCTCTGACCTTCGACCTTCTACCTTTGCTTATAATGTGAGTTATGATTATTATATTTTTAATATTTTTGCAATTAACTCTGTTAGGGAACATATGAAGATGATGAGTAAGATCTCATTTTGACATTGTGATCAATATTTCCTATGTAGCGAAAGACATTGTGAATCATTTTGTTAGGAAACATGTTAAGATGACAAGTAACATCTCATTTGAAAGTTGGCATTAATATTTACAACATGACTGGACAAGAACTGTGTATTGCACAAATGTACAAATATCAAAGTGTGTTTATTGCTTAGCTAATGAAAATTATTTTTTTTTTATTATTTTTATGAATAACTCTGCTAAGGAACATATCAATATGATAAGTGAGGCCTCATTTTGAAGCTGCCATCAAGAGTTACTACAACACTATGACCAGAGAGGAATGGTGTATTACAGAAATAACCAAATATCACAGTTTGTTTACACCTTAGGTTATGGAAATGTGTAAATTACTCTGCTATGGAACTTGTTAAGATGATGAGTGAGGCCTCATTTGAAAGATGCCATCAATACTTACAACGATGACAGGCCTGCAACTCTATGTTGCATCCATGGACAGGTATCATAGTTTATTTATTGTTTAGGTTATGACAATTATGATTTCTTTTTTACATTTCTGTTAATTACTTTGCTAAGGAAGATGCAAGTTGATGAGTAAGGTATCATTTTGAAGCTGCCAACATAAATGTACAACTTGATGCAATAACATGAAATGTGGGTAGCCTACATGGATAGATATCACAGTTTATTTGTTAGATTATGAAAATTAATATTTGTGTCATACTTTTGAGAATATATTTGCAATGAAGTAAGGCAATGTCGTGTCTGAAGTACAATACTGAAGCTGGAACAATTAGGGACCAATATGTACAAAAGATGCATGTTCCTCTATGACATTGGTAGAAATGTAATACTTTCCTTATTTGTTACATTATGGAGATTATGATATTTCTCATTATTATGCCCACATCTTTGTAAGGGAAAAAGACCACCACAGTTGATGAATTATTTTGAAGCCAACACTGATCCACACAACGTGTACACTGATAACATGACCTCTGTCTATTACAAGTGCTGAAATATTGTGGTTTATTTAGTTTCAGATTATGAGAAATACAATGTTCATCATCTTTCTTTGAATATCTCAGTAAACAAGCACAGCACAGTACTGATTCAGGTATGATTTGAAGCTGACATCCACATAAAAAATGAACAACAGATTTTGGGTCAGATTCATGAACAGTTACATTAAGTAATATTTGTATGTGCTAAGGCTCTTATTGTTTCATTTAGGTGTTCAGTGTGTGTGCTGTCCTTTGCCCCTTAGCCAGAGCATTAGTATACTGTGCATCCCTATATTTGCTGGCAGCATCTGTAGCTGGTGGTTCTCCCTCAGACTTCTCATTTGTATCTGCAGGAGCTGCTGGCCCTGTCTGTGGTACTGGGAACTGTTGTTCTGCCCCTAGTTGTCCTTCTTGAAGCTGTTTCCCAAGAATGATATTGTGCAACATGGAACAGACTGTGAGTTTTTAGGCAGAGGTTGCTGGGTCGTACTGCAGGCACCTGTTGAGGTATCTAGACACTGGAACCTTGATTTAAGCAAGTCTCGTATTTATTCTGCAATACATTTACAATAAAGGAAGAATCCAGTTAAGTAAGAATTAGCTATCTATTCTGAGCATCAGACGTATGTGCATCCTGAAGTCACAAAGAAATGTGCAAAGGGCAGGGCACCGTCATCATCACTTGCATGGGGGAGTCAGGAGGGCAAGTCTGACCTAAAGAAGTGAGTGTGTGCAAGTATTACAATGTATTCTTTAAGTATCCAGTTTGCAGGGCCAGTAGCAAGATATATATAGCAGTCAACAGTACTGCTTAGATAAGTGTGTGTGTGTGTGTGTGTGTGTGTGTGTGTGTGTGTGTGTGTGTGTGTGTGTGTGTGTGTGTGTGTGTGCGCACGCACATGAGTGTGTGTATGTGTGAAGTGGTATGGTCAAGTAATTTGAATGTGTGCATGTCTGCATGAACACAATCAAGCACTTTGTTTGCACTGCATGGTACAGTAGTCAGTTCAGTGTCATTGCCCCTGACCACGAGAACTACCTGTACCAGAGTTGCAGTGCTAGCGCCATAGCCCTGGCTAGAATTCTGGTGCTACCTGAATGTGAGTAATGTCTGCTGGACTAGCTCTCATCATGACTATGTCTGGGACCATAACCGCATGGCCTACCATGTCTGGATGTGGACATTGCAATCACTGACAATTGAAATAGTGCCACTATGGGAGCAACATCTTGCATGGCCACTTTGGTTAACACTGGACAATGTAGCAGCTCTGTGGCCATGTGGATGCTGACCCTCCCCCAGCAGATGTTCCATTACAGACACTGCCCTCTCTTTTTTAATTTCTCCAAGTCTTTTGGGTTACTAATACCATGCTGGGAGTGGACTCTATTCCTAAGTCAAAGTATGATTAAAGTTCATGAAATTAGTATTGTTTCAGTCTTTAATGTCAGCCAGACATGATCTTCACAGCACCCCCATGTGCCCAGTAATAACTCCTTCTGCAATTTGTATGAGGTTACATGTATTGGCAACATATCTAAATATGATTGTAGATTCTTTTTTATAAGACCCGTTGCTCCTACTACTATTGGAACTGTCTGGGTATCTTTCTTCCACATTTCTCTTGTTTCTGCCTGTAGATCCTGATATTTTATGACTTTGTGTCTCTCTGTACACAACACGCTATAGTCACTAGGTGTGGTGATTTCCATGAGCAATGGTACTTTTGTCTTCTTTTCATGGACCACTATATCTAGTTTTCTAGCATCTGTCTTTTGAACTGTTGGTAATGGGTGATACCATGTGATGTAAACTTCATCATTTCTATGATGCTTTGTGGCTCATGTTTCCAATGTTTTTCAGCCACTTCAATACCATAATGTTTGCACAATCCCCAGTGCAACAATCTTGCCACATTATCATGCCTTTCGGTATACAGTCCTTCTGCCATTAGTATATCACAACCAGCAACGGGGTGTGCAATTGTTTCCAATTCTGTTTTACAAAACCTACATTTGTCTGTTTCTCCCACATTTTCAATGGACTTTGTAAACCAGCGTGTACTTAGCCCACTATCTTGGGCCACCAATATTAACCTTTCATCTCTTGGTTTGATTTTGCCTCTCCTTAACCATTCCTGCATTCATTACTAATCAACATGAGGTTCTTCCAGAAGTTTTCTATACTTGCAACTATATTTATGCATTTTCCACATTCCACATTTCTGCCCTCTCCAGTGTGTCATCCATCCTGTCCAAGGAGTCACAGATATGGTTCATGCAATCCCACACAGCAGAATTCAAAATGTTTAGCACTCCAACTATCTCTTCTGAGGCCCTGGAAAAACATGCCTGTGCCTCCATGACAGCCCTACACATACATTGTGTGGCACCTACTGACACACCAATGTTAGGAGGAGGGTAGACAGCAGGCCTACTCTGAGCAACCCTACCAACCTGCCCGTGTGGCACCTTGCCCTCACAATGGCTATGGGGAGAAACAACCAGTTCTGCAACTGGAGTAACTACACTACCCTGATCAATGGTGTCACCCTCAACCTGCCCTATATCTGAGGTCTTTGTGTCATAGGTATGCGTAGGCATACTGACTGTGTCCAAAATAGGGGCAGGAGATGTTGGAGGCATAACCTCAGTGTCAGACTAACCCTCTGCTACCCCAGACAGTGCCTCTTCATCACCACCACCACCACCACCACCACCATCATCATTATCATCACAGGCTACTGATACTCTGACATAAGACAATAGGAGTTCCACAGTGCCACTGGCAGGATCACCTATAATAACAAGTAAGCAACACAAAAAAAGAGAAATAGAATAAACAGTGATCAAACCTATGTTCTGTGAAATGCATATTAAAAATTAACAGATCCTAATGGAATGAAAACAAATAACATTCCATTACACATACAGCTATAATTTTGTATATTAATAAGAATACAGAAGGTGTACATGTGTAGGTGGCCAGGCAATAATAGAACCAAGTGTACCCAGATATAAAAAAAGGGAGATGAAATATGGATGATAAGCATCACAAAGCAAATGGCACAAGAAACAGAAAACAATTACCTTTACAGCTGTGTAATAAGACACATCTCATACAAATATTTACTGCCCACTGTACCCCCCCACAGAATTCCCCCCTCCATCTCCCTCTTCCTCAATGGTTTTCCTATCCCACTTGTGTCTCACTTTCTCTCTCTTCCTTTATATATACACACATATACATATATATATATCTATATATATATATATATATATATATATATATATATATATATATATATTATATATACGTATGTGTGTGTGTAAAATGACAATTGCAGTAAACTCTCAGTTAATCAGAACTCAAGCAACCAGCACTTTTAAGCAACCGGCAAAAAAACTTGAAGAAATACAGAACAATTTTCATGTGTTGCACTTTCTGTTTTTCCCCCACAGAACCATACCTTATGTTTTTAGAGATTTAGAGTTTTAAAAAGGAACCTGAGAATGAGTCAAACCAGACAAACAGTATAGGGTACAGAATTACTCAGGCCTATTTTTAATAGTAATTCTCAAGCAACCAGAAACTACAGTTATCCAGCATCTACCAATCCCCATAGGTGCCAGGTAACTGAAAGTTTACTGTATTTAATTATGTAGAATACCCAAGTTCTTTAGGAGACACACAGTTTGTCTTCCACATCAGCCTTAACATCAAAGATTCTGTGTAAACTCTGTCTTGAGCTGTCGTGTTCTTTATTAGTAGACAGGAGCTCCTCTGTTTCAGTCACTCTTGGCTCAGTAGCAAGACCACACCCGTTAGCCATATATTCATGGGCAATTGCAGCTGCACAATATCTGGCTGCTGTGATCATATCACTCTCCTTTGCCTTATTTTGGAATATGTATATCTATGGCCCCCAACTACATTCACGTCATTGACCACCTGCTCTCAGATGTGGTCACATGAGGACTTATCACCCTGGCCTCTCTCTAAGAAGAATGACCCATGGCAACAAGTGGCTTAATGATCGCATCATTCTCAGAGTCAGTGTATGGCAGTTTACACAGTGCAGATGTCTTGAGCACCATAGCCCTGCATAACAGAAACATAACAGGAAAGAAAAAATGCATATGTAAAACAAAACTGATTGTTTACCCCCCAAAAAAATCTAGGAATTTATCCATCCATCATACACACAATGCATCAATGCATGGAAAAGTAAGTTCCATATGAGTACACACAACTTAATATAGATCCCCACACACAACCACAAAACAAAAAAATAAAGACATTTATAATAAATTAATGAGGGCAACTATTTCTGTAACTCTGTAGCAGATTGCAGCATTAACAAAAATAATGTACACCAGTCAATGAAAAATAGATAACAATTTTGTATGATATCTTCTTCCCTGGGGGCAGCCAGGTGTACATCACAGACTAAACATAATTTTCTGTGCTACTAATAATACAAAAATCTATGACCTTGCTAATATGTAATACAACAGTTTTCTGCACTAAGTTGTCAGCTTCCTAGATTTAAATTCCCATTAAATGTCAGCATTATTTAGAAAATTACTTTAGGGTCAAGAAGTAAATGTTATACATGGCTATGCCAACAACTGCTGATAATAATGTAGACAGTAAACCAATAGTTGCATTGTGATATGCCACCCATAAGTGAGGTTACAATACATCAATTTGTACAAAACAGCAACCTACCTTTGCAGCAAGTCAGCTATGAAAGTAGCAACAAGTTTTCAAAGCAAGTAGCAGTATTGAGCTCTCTGGATCCAAATATTTTCCTCTACTAAAATGTAAGTTCCTTACCTACATAATTACCTTAATATAGTGCAGATGCAGCCCTCTAATCACTGTGAGTATGCAAATTAACTCATTAGCATTCATGAATTCCACACTCTGCAATAAGTGCAGGGCAGGTAAACATGCTGTAAAGACCTACACAATTGCGTGTGCACACCCAAGTAGTGCAATGAAGTGCATTGAGGAGTGTTACCTGCTAAAGGATTGCATATGTGAATGATTAGTCTGAAAGATGATGCCATGGGATGACAGTTGGCTTTCCCATGAGAACTACTAAGGCTTTTCCTGTGTCATGAGAACATTAGACAATGTTCTGTATGTTCCGTGTGTCGCTGCCTTAGTAAGGTATGTGTTGGAATCATACCTCTCAACCATTACGAATTCCTCAGTATTTACCAGCTTTGAGGGCAAAATAATGGGGTGCCACAAATTCTCAAGTGGTTTTTTAATTCAAGATTTTTTCGATATTTTTTTTTATATACAACTTTAAATTTATGGGTCATGTCACCCTTCATCGCCAGAGTACAGGAGCATGTGTGATGACTGCCTGTCAGACTCTTGCAGAAGCAGAACTCAGAGATTTAAAAAATAAAAAATAAAAAACTTCAGTTGTTTACAGCTGCTGAGGCGCCATTTTAAAGCAAAGCAAAAGTGTATATTTCTGACTGTTCAAAACTTGGACTTTAAAATAGTTACTTCAGCAAATGTACTACAAACCTCAAGTGCTGCTACTTATAGTATAACACAGGTAAGTTATGTAAACCTTCTTTGCATTACCATTTTTGTGTTTACTATGACAAACTGCATGCCTGAGCTTCTGAGAGATTATTTATATAATCACAAGGCAGTGTGTGATCTTTGCCATTAAATGAACTTTAACCTACAATTAAAAAACAACTGGATCCAAGAAAACTGTACAAGAAGAGCCTGTTCACTGATACTGTGAAAAAAGTCCAACCAATATTCCCATAGTCTGTGCATCTGCCATTACTATGATTATCACACTGTAATATGCAGGGTGTGAAACAGCCTAAATCCATGAACTCATCACATTTTTATTAATGTATCTTTCTGTGCCATTGAGTACCAGCTGTGAGAATGGACAGGCACTGGTTAAATCCTTCTGATATAAACCTCATGAGTAAATCCTATCTATTACAGCATTATATTTTTGATTTAACAATGCAGCTTTCTTACTTGCAGCACTTGGATACCTAGCTTAGGACCAAATAAAACTTTTGGCGGTACAGCATGCAAGGCTTAGTAGGTTTTATGGCACACATTAATTTTTCCATAGTCTCCCACAAATACTTACTGGCACTATCAAATGTATGTTGTTTTGTAAATTATAAATTCAATGCAATGAAATATATATGTTGTCAACCTATGCATGTACAGTGCACAGGTATGATTGTACATGCTAGGAAGACAACCGGTTTAACAATGAACATGGTACTAACTTGTCCCTTAATTTTTTTACAGTTGAGTTTCAGCCAGAAATATTAAAGGCAGGCAGCAGCGTTTGCCAGAATAACTTACATGAATAATGTTTTCACTGATTTTGCACTACTTTTCTAACTTAAAAGTCAGGAAAGCTACAGCATTCTCCAATTTGTATACACATTTCTATTGTAACACCCATTTATAAATGTATGTTGCAGTATTTTAAATAACTGAGATGAACTACAGCCCTATTAGACCCTTCCTTATACAGCAGCCATTAAGGTAGAATGAGTAAGTTGTTTATGATTGTGTTGTAACTTACAATAAACCAATGAGACTTTTCCAAGTTGAGTGTTTGGTTAAAGCATCTACAGTTGATGGACACCCCGATACAACTGAGGGACTACTCAGGATAGCTAAGCAAAGTGTACATATTTTACAGTCAATGCAGTTGTTATATTGTGAATATTCATATACTTGTTTATGTTTGTCGATTTCTTTAATGGAAATGGAATGAATGAATTATGTAACTTTGGTAGCCAGAGATGAATTAGCTGCTGATCTCTGCCAGCTCAGGTTTTTTACCCAGTTTCCAATGCTATTTTTAGCAACTGCCTGAAATGCTTTATCAAATTTTTCTTATAACTGTAAACGAGCTAGTGCCAGCTTGCAGGCAGCTTGTTAGGAACTCTTACTTTAACTGGACGTAACTCTATGCTTGATCAAGCTGTAACTGTGGTGGGAAATGTAGGATTGCTGTCAACTTTCTTCCTCTTGTCACAGCTGTGCATAGCTGGATTAGGCATTCTGTAGCTAAGGGGTGTTGTTTTAGTTTAAAAATTGAAGTAATTAACACTAATTGTGTTGACTGTTGTAGATAGATGGGGAAGGGAGGGGGCTGTGCTTGCAACTCTCTGTGTTGCAGTTCATTTTACAATAAAATGCGTTATTTTTATCTTGATCTTGAGAACTGATTCTTTTACAGCAAGAATGCTTAACTGTTAAATTACATAAATGTAGAAATTAAGTTTTTTGGTTATGCAACTCAAGAGTGAGAGGTTAGGGTAAGGTGTCATAAAACAGTATTGTTTTCTGCATTACTTTTGAAATGCTTACTTTGAGTTTTCTCATTGCTGTCAGATCATTGTTTATTTTAATCAGCAACTGTTATTATAGTAATTTGAAAAAATAGATTTTATCCATGGCATACCTCTCAAGTGTATCTCATTATGAGGAATGTTACACTCAGATAGTTGCTAGAATAACAAGTTTTGCATTATTATGTATTTTTGAGGGATATGAAGTCTGAAATTCAAATGTCTGACATTATTTATTGTTATTTAGTGACTTCAATCTTCATGTTGGTATCCCATAATTATATTGGAGTGGGCTGGGTTACGAGTATGTATGCAAATTTTATGTTAATCAGCTTCCCAATTTTTGGCCAGTTGTACCTACTTTTCATGGGCCTTTGTCCAGATTTTTGATGTTTCCATGTTGACAGGTATAGTTGGAATCCATGATTATACACACACTGTGCATGATTTCCATTCTCCCATCACAGTGACAATTGTATTACAAATCTCATGTGTTTGTGTTTACCTATAGCATGCAATGTTGTGTGAGAAAGAGACATATAGTAACATTCTTTTAAAGAAATTACAGACACACATATTCCTTTCAGCAATAACATGATGTCATAACTTCAAATACCCAAATATCTCACAGTTGTAGCAATAGTTGCACAGCGGAATGTTCATTCTACACAATATCATGTAGCTTCTGTCTTCACATAGTCATATGTTCAAAACACACATCGATTGATGGTAAACATACTGTGTCCTAATTCTGTTGTGCATGAATGACATCCACAACTGTTACAGTGTGTATAATTATGGTGGGAGAAACTTCCCATCCCTTTTATTTCATAGAAATCATCTGCAACATAATAATATGATGCATTGACTTCACATAGGTGAAGTGTCACAGCTTTGCTACGACTTTCGCTTTGTCACATGTCATTTATACACATCTTGTTATTCGGTGGACTTTATATAGTTTACTGCTCAGTTCCAGCAAAAGGAAACATTCTATGAATGTACTAACATTGCAGAAACATAAAGTGGGATTGGAACTGTGTTAGGGCACTTTTCTTGTCTATCTGTGTTTTTTGCATGCTGTTATAGCAGCTGTAATGCCTTGTGAGCATACCTATCAAATATACCAAAAACAAACATAAAATCTGCATTCATCACTAAATATTAAATTTTAACTTTGAGTTACACTGTCAACGTTTACACCATTGTCAAGAAAATATAAATACCTCACAATGGTTAGCTGCACAAAACCAAACAGTCAACAGGTAAAAAACAAGAAAAGTGCAGTTCCACGGCTGATAAAAGATGAAAATCTAGATCCAGTGCAGTCAAAAAGTTTAATGAAAAAGATGAGCGTTTTCACAATTCAAACAATTGCTTCTTCAGATCACAAAAAGACCAAAAAAACACAGGTTTAAATACTCCATCAATTAACAATAATTAGTCATGTGATGTGCTAAGAATCACTACAAGATTTGAACTCTTCAAATCCCAGCTCCACTCCCACCTCTCCCAAAATTGGAAATGTAATTGCATTCTTCCTACCTAACTCCACCTAATGTCGCTTATACATGTACTTCCTCATGTACATGCTGTTTTTTCTACAACTGCCTTGCTCTGAACCTAACGAATGGTTACCATGTAAATATTGTACATAGCTTTCTATCCCTACTCTCTGTTAATTGTGTTCCCCTTTTCTTCCTTTCTTTGTGCACCTTTTCACTTTGCTACAACTCTAAATATAATTTTACATTTGCTTTCTAAAACATTTATAATTGTATGTATAGGTTCATAGGTTCATAGGTTCATACTAGGCTATCTGCCCTAGGGCATTTATAAGCCTAGCCAGAGTGTGTTTGGCTTTCGCCACCCATTTTAAGTTAATTTTGCTATGCCTTTTTTTGAGGTTAGTATACTGTGCCTCTGTCCAACAGTGACACAGAAGTGATAGCCGGGGTAAACCTATGATCTCCCATCCACTCATCAAGATTTCTCTTGAAGAGAGTCAATGTGGGACTCTGCCTAACCTGGACTGGGATTTTATTCCAGAGTGAAGGGAGCCTCTGGGTTATGAATCTGTCCCTCCAGCATGTCCTATTTATTTCAGTGCTGAGGTTCAAGTCTCTCAAACACGTAGCTCGATGGGATTTGGATTTTCTGAGGTGCAGCATGTCCATTAATTCCGGGTTGGACATGGCTTTATACGTCGGGCACAGATCGCCTCTGAGCAGGCGGTATGCCACTGAGTAGAGCTGGAATTTCTTTAACCGGGCAGCATATGGCATCTGTTTGAGCCCTTTGATCCTCTTGGTGAGGTACTTTTGGGGTCTTTCCAGTTGCTGCAGGTGTCTGGTAAGGTACATCCCAAAGGGGCATTGTACTCAATTATGGGCCTGATGAGTAAAGAGTGCGATGACCTCCCTGATCTAGATGTGAATCCCTTCATGATTAGGTGGGCTATATAAAATGTTTTTCTAACCACTTTGGCCACGTGGTTGTCAAATGAGAGATTGCTATCAACTTGGGTCCCCAGGTCCCTAATGACTTCTTCTGTACTTAATGGATTACCACCTATGTGGTAATTTGTGGCACTGTTTTTGCCAAAGGGATGACTATACACTTTTTGGCGTTTAGCTTGAGGCCATGGCTCTGGCACCAGTTGTCTGTTTCTATGAGGCCCTTTTGGAGGATGCTTGTGTCGGCTGGAGAGTTGATTATGGCACCCAGTTTGCAGTCATCTGCGAACTTGGTCAGCCACAGTCCTTCCGTGTTGGCCTGTACCGAGAAATATATACCGAACAAGAGAGGTCCCAGGACTGAGCCTTGTGGGACGCCACTTGTAACTGGTTTGGAGTCTGACATGGCTCCAGCAATTCTAACCATGTGGGTTCTGTCCTTGAGCCAGTTTGCAACCCATCTAGTGACATAGGGGTTTATATTTAAGCTGGTGAGCTTATCTATAATGCCAGTGGGGTATTGTATCGAAGGCTTTGCGAGGTCCAGGTAGGCTGTGTGGACCACCTTCCCTTGTCAATGGCCTTGGTGACTGTTTCAAAGAAATTGACCAGGTTTAAGAGGCAGGATCTGCCCTTAACAAAGCCAAACTGGGTAGGATCCAGTGTCTGTAGGTCCCCAATATCTTTATTTATGAGGTCCATGATGATCCTTTCCATAGCTTTGCAGACCAAGCTAGTCAGGCTTATGGGGCGATAGTTTCCAGGATCCGTTGAGGCACCACCTTTGTGGAGAGGGACCACTGTTGCTGTACGCCACTCTTTGGGTACATATCCTGTAGTAAGGCTAAGATTAAACAGTAGTTTTATGTTTGGGTTTAGCTCTTCTTGGAGTTCATGTAGGATGCAGCCCGGGACACCATCTGGTCCCATTGATGCTGTGTTTTTTGCTTTGGAGAGGGCGGCTTTTACCTGAGCATATGAGATGTCAGGGGGGCAGCACTCTGTTGGGATAGATATTTGCCCTTTTGGTGGGGAGAGGGGGGAGAAGTTTGCACTGAACTTGTCAGCTAGGATGTTGGCAATGTCTGTGGGCTCAGTGTATTTTTTGTCATTTTGGACTAATTCTGAGCATATCTGGGAATTCCCACCCAGGTTCCTAACATAACTAAAGAAAGCCTTGTGATTATCCTTAGTGTCCTGTGCAATTTTTCTCTCGAAGCTGGCCTTAGACGATTTTATGAGTGCCCGTAGTTTTTTGCTAATACTGATCAGAGATGCCTTCCCTTTTTGGGATTTTGCTCTATCATGTAGTAGCTTCCTCCTTCTATTGTATAGTTTGTTTATGGCTGGGGTCATAAATGTAAAAACTCTATGCTTGTTTTAATTGTATGTAATATGGAGCTTTTCTCCCCGGGCCTCCACTGAAAATGGGCCCTCTGGGCCCAGTGGACATCCCCGGTTATCAAACTATAAATAAATAAATAATAAATGTAAAACAGTAGTGAATATGCTCAAGAAGAGAGCTATTTAAAAAGACAACCACAGTAAAAAACATCCTTCATAAAAAAACATATGTATAAACAAAATACATAAAAACTATTAAAAATTCCACAACACTCTGAATGACCTGAAAATCTAGATATATTTAAATATATTTTTAAAATATATTTATATTTTTATATATATATGTTATGTTAACTAATGTAGTATAAATATTATATAAAATTACTTTCTCAAACCCCTGTTCTTTAATTCTGGTTTCAGGGGGACAACATCATTTAGACCAGAGCCTTTATGCACTCTAAGTCTGAGAATCCATCTAGTTTCATTGCGTTCAGTGTTATTAATAATATCACCTAATCTCATATCAGTCCTGGTAACCTCCAATACCTGAAAGGCAAATTTATGCTGATCCCCTTCCTGTGCTACATGTTTAGCAAGTGTGCTGTACTCTAATATTTTACTAATACAATATAAATGGTCTCTTATCCGTTCACGGAGACGCCTGTTGGTCTTGCCAACATAAATTTTTTTTCATGTCATACACTTAGCTAAATATACTAGATTTTTGGTGTTGCAATCTGTTTAACATTAAGCATGAACTTATGCCCGGAGCCAGGATGTATAAAGCTCGGATCTTCATTTATACTGGTACGAAAATTACAAGCACCACATCTCTTAGTGCCTGTCAGTATATAGTTCATATCTTGCCCTTCATATTTAGGGTAACATAACTGTCTTCTTAAAGACTTTTTATTCCTGTAAACAAAAGAGGCCTTAGTTCCAAGAATCCCAGCTGTATTTTCATCAGTTTGCAAAACATGCCAATGTTTACTAACTATATTCTTAAAAACATTGACTTCACAACTGTATGTTAAATTAATGCAAAATTTTCTGTCTCTAAATCTGTGGTTTGAAACATTTCTTCTCTGGGGTGAGGAAAAATAAGGTTTACCAAGATTCCTCCTCTCCATCCTAATTACTTCACTCATTTTATGGCTCTCAGTACTATCATAACCCCTATGTTCAAAATCTTTAATAGGTTTAACCAAGCTCTCTTCAAAATCTATATCATTAACTGTTAATCTTGAGGCACGTTACATTTGTCCCTTCACAACAGTGGGGAATATATGTCCCGGATGCATACTATCTCTATGCAGGTAAGAAGGTACATAACATTCTTTCCTATAAACATTTGTGGAAATACTGCCATCTTCTTTATCCCGCTGTATTTGTACATCCAAATAATGTGAAAACTCAGAAGAATATTCAAAAGTAAACTTCAGGAAACTGACTCTTGTGTTCACAAAATCAAAGAACTGTAAAAGTTCTGCCTCAGTTCCTTTCTATAAAAGGAAAAGATTGCCTACAAAATGACGAAAGAATACTATATTCTTCCCTATTAGGCCTTTAATATATTGGGATTCCCATTCTGCCATTACAAGGTTGGCGTAGCTATTGGCACAAGGAGTACCCATAGCTATGCCAGCCAATTGCAAATAATAATGGTGCTCAAAAATAAACACATTGTGTTCTAGAGTCATTTCCAGCAAAAAACATATAAGATCAAGGTGTTGTGCACTGTATTCACTATTTCTTAAAACAAATTTTTTCATCATTTCTATTCCTACTGAATTGGGAATCATGGTGAATAGAGATACAACATCCATGGTAACAAAAAAATCAAAATCACAAAACTCTGTAGAATTCAAATACATATAAAGCTGTTCAAGAAATTGTTTGCTATCTTTTAATACTAAGTCATATTTGTCCAGTATAGGTCTCAATTGTTTTTCAATATAGATGGAAAAAGATCCTGTTAACCAGCCAGTGCCCAAAACAATAGGTCAAAATTTAGGGGTTTGTGGGTCCTTATGTACTTTAGGTAACCCATGTAAATATGGAACCAGTGGTTGTTCAATAATAAAATACTGAAACATTTCCTTGGAAATTATACCCATCTACAGTGTTTCCATAAGTGGTCTCTGTACTCTTGATTTCATTGCTTCGATTGCAACCACATCAATTTTCTTATAGGTGTTAGAATCACTCAACATATCCCTGATAGTATCAAAATAATAGGCCCTATTCATAATAACTATTGACCCCCCTCTATCAACTGGACGAATAGCTATAGTATTGTCATAATGTAAATTACTGAGAGCCAATTTTTCATCAGTAGGTAGGTTTACAAACTTATTACATTTTCTGTTACCAAAAAAATAGTTATAGAGATCTTCTTCACACAATTTGAAAAAAATTTCAAAAGCAGGATTGGTTGCAGGTATAAAAGCATTAGGTTTTTAAAAAGACAAGTAGCATCGCTAAATTCTTGATCTTTAAAAATAACTTTCAAAGACAAATTATGTATAAACAGTCTAAAGTCTAATAAAGTTTCAGGTAGATCAGCCATTTGGGCAGGAATGAATGATAAACCTCTGTTCAGTACCTTATATTCAAGGACCATAAGCATTCATTCCGAAATGTTCCATACTAAGTTGCATTTTTCATGTTCCACATCCTTTTCAGAGTATAATTGTTGTCTTGGAAATGTTGCTTCTTTTATACCCCATTTCCCTTTGAAAAACTCTCGACCGACTGTGCCCTGTGCCTCTTGAAAGGGAGGGGTAGACCAGAAAAAACTTGTTCATTGACCACACAGCCCGCTTTACTTCTAACAACAGGCTCCAATTCGCGAGCTCTATCTACAGGTTGCTGTACCGGAATGCCAAGGGCCTCATCGGCAAGTGGCGTACTATACACCGAATGTGTTGGAGCACTCTGAATAGAAAGCAAGATTTCCTTCTGATGTTCTGTTGTAGGTGTCGCTGTGGTAATAAGATTCTCATTCAACTCATTCACCCTGGGTGTGTTACGCATCACAACTGGTTCTCTGGGCCAATTAAAAACCCAATTGTTGCTGAAATCACGGATGTCACGCTGAAGTTTTTTCTTTTTAGTTATGAGTAAACGCTGTTCATAGGCAGATACTCGATCAATGAGTTCACTGCAATGTACATCAGCAAATACATCACCAGCCTCTTTGTATAACTCAGTCTGTGCTAATTGTATTTTATTAACCAAGGAATGGGTGTAAAAAAGTCTATCATAAGCTGTATATATCTGAAACTGGTGTCTAAGTTAATCTGCTGCCATTTTGCAAGCAGCTCAGCATAAGTGTCACCATAGGTGGGCATATTAAATACCCGTAACCCTCTTGGTATTACCTTCAGTGATATACATGCTTCAAAATGAAGCCTGTGACACTAGAGTCTCTTCAGTTGGTAAAGAGCAGTCTCCATCTGCTTCATTATCCTCTGAACCTTCATTTTTTCACCTTGAGTCTCATTTTCAGAAGGAACATCTGTTTGTAAATCAGTATCCAATAAAGGATTATTGTCCAAGCACATAAAATTAATGAGTCTCTCACCAGTAGGTCTCATAGGTAATGGATTCACAGTAACATTCCCTTCAGCCATGTCCTTGTGAGGTACAAAAACAGCAACAAGTCAAGAAAATATAAATACCTCACAACGGTTAGCTGCACAAAACCAAACAGTCAACAGGTAAAAAACAAGGAAAGTGCAGTTCCACGGCTGATAAAAAATGAAATTCCAGATCTAGTATAGTCAAAATGTTTAATGAAAAAGATGAGTGCTTTCACAATTCAAACAATTGCTTCTTCAGATCACAAAAAGACCAAAAATACTCCATCAATTAACAATAATTAGTCATGTGATATGTAAAACAGTAGTGAATGTGCTCAAGAAGAGAGCTATTTAAGAAAGGCAACCACAGTAAAAAACATCCTTCATAAAAACATATGTATAAACAAGATACATAAAAACTGTTAAAAATTCCACAACACTCTGAATGACCTGAAAATCTAGATATATTTAAATATATTTTTTAAATATATTTATATTTTTTTATATATATGTTATGTGAAGATCCGTGCTTTATACATCCTGACTCTGGGCATAAGTTCATGCTTAATGTTAAGGCAGATTGCAACACCATAAATCTAGTATATTTAGTTGTATATGACATGTAAAAAATGTTATGTTGGCAAGACCAAGAGTATTTAAACCTGTGTTTTTTTTGGTCTTTTTGGGATCTGAAGAAGCAATTGAATTGTGAAAGCGCTCATCTTTTTCATTAAACGTTTTGACTACACTGAATCTGGAATTTCGTCTTTTATCAGCTGTGGAACTGCACTTTTCTTGTTTTTTACCTGTTGACTGTTTGGTTTTGTGCAGCCAACCGTTGTGAGGTATTTATATTTTCTTGACTTGTTGCTGTTTTTGTACCTCACAAGGACATGGCTGAAGGAAATGTTACTGTGAATCCGTTACCTATGAGACCTACTGGTGAGAGACTCATTAATTTTATGTGCTTGGACAATAATCCTTTATTGGATACTGATTTTCAAACAGATGTTCCTTCTGAAAATGAGACTCAAGGTGAAAAAATGGAGGTACGGAGTATAATGAAGCAGATGGAGAATGATCTTTACCAACTGAAGAGACTCCAGTGTCAGCGGCTTCATTCTGAAGCATGTATATCACTGAAGGTAATACCAAGAGGGTTACGGGTATTTAATATGCCCACCTATGGTGACACTTATGCTGAGCTGCTTGCAAAATGGCAGCAGATTAACTAAGACACCAGTTTCAGATATATACAGCTTATGATAGATTTTTTTACACCCATTGAGCATTCCTTGGTTAATAAAATACAATTAGCACAGACTGAGTTATACAAAGAGGCTGGTGATGTATTTGCTGATGTACATTGCAGTGAACTCATTGATCGAGTATCTGCCTATGAACAGCATTTACTCAAAACTAAAAAGAAAAAACTTCAGCGTGACATCCGTGATTTCAGCAACAATTGGGTTTTTACTTGGCCCAGAGAACCAGTTGTTCACCTTCAGGGTGAATGAGTTGAATGAGAATCTTGTTACCACAGCGACACCTACAACAGAACATCAGAAGGAAATCTTGCTTTCTATTCAGAGTGCTCCAACACATTCGGTGTATAGTACGCCGCTTGCGGATGAGGCCCTTGCCATTCCGGTACAGCAGCCTGTAGATAGAGCTTGAGAACTGGAGCATGTTGTTAGAAGTAAAGTGGGCTCTGTGGTAAACGAACAAGTTTTTTCTGGTCTGCCCCTCCCTTTCAAGAGGCACAGGGCGAAGTCAGTCGAGAGTTTTTCAAAGGGAAATGGGGTAAAAAGGAAGCAACATTTCCAAGACAGCAATTATACTCTGAAAAGGATGTGGAACATGAACAATGCAACTTAGTATGGAACATGTCGGAATGAATGCTTATGGACCTTGAATATAAGGTACTGAACAGAGGTTTATCATTCATTCCTGCCCAAATGGCTGATTTACCTGAAACTATATTAGACTTTAGACTGTTTATACGTAATTTGTCTTTGAAGGTTATTTTTAAAGACCAAGAATTTAGCGATGCTACTTGTCTTTTTAAAAAACCTAGTGCTTTTATACCTGCAACCAATCCTGCTTTTGAAATTTTTCTCAGATTGTGTGAAGAAGATGTCTATAACTATTTTTTGGTAACAGAAAATGTAATGTTTGTGAACCTATCTACTGAAGAAAAATTGGCTCTCAGTAATTTACATAATGATAATACTATAGTTATTCGTCCAGCCGATAGAGGGGGGTCAATAGTTGTTATGAATAGGGCCTATTATTTTGATACTATCAGGGATATGTTGAGTGATTCTAACACCTATAAGAAAATTGATGTGGTTGCAATAGAAGCAATGAAATCAAGAGTACAGAGACCACTTATGGAAACACTGTAGATGGGTATCATTTCCAAGGAAATGTTTCAGTATTTTATTATTGAACAACCACTGGTTCCATATTTACATGGGTTACCTAAAGTACATAAAGACCCACAAACCCCTAAATTTTGACCTATTGTTTTGGGCACTGGCTGGTTAACAGGATTTTTTTCCATCTATATTGAAAAACAATTGACACCTATACTGGACAAATATGACTTAGTATTAAAAGATAGCAAACAATTTCTTGAACAGCTTTATATGTATTTGAATTCTACAGAGTTTTGTGATTTTGATTTTTTTGTTACCATGGATGTTGTATCTCTATTCACCATGATTCCCAGTTCAGTAGGAATAGAAATGATGAAAACATTTGCCTTAAGAAATAGTGAATACAGTGCACAACACCTTGATCTTATATGTTTTTTGCTGGAAATGACTCTAGAACACAATGTGTTTATTTTTGAGCACCATTATTATTTGCAATTGGCTGGCATAGCTATGGGTACTCCTTGTGCCAATAGCTACGCCAACCTTGTAATGGCAGAATGGGAATCCCAATATATTAAAGGCCTAATAGGGAAGAATATAGTATTCTTTCGTCATTTTGTAGACAATCTTTTCCTTTTATAGAAAGGAACTGAGGCAGAACTTTTACAGTTCTTTGATTTTGTGAACACAAGAGTCAGTTTCCTGAAGTTTACTTTTGAATGCTCTTCTGAGTTTTCACATTATTTGGATGTACAAATACAGAGGGATAAAGAAGATGTCAGTATTTCCACAAATGTTATAGGAAAGAATGTTATGTACCTTCTTACCTGCATAGAAATAGTATGCATCCGGGACTTATATTCCCTAATATTATGAAAGGACAAATGTTACGTGCCTCAAGATTAACAGTTAATGATATAGATTTTGAAGAGAGCTTGGTTAAACTTATTAAAGATTTTGAACGTAGGGGTTATGATAGTACTGAGATTTGTAAAACGAGTGAAGTAATTAGGAAGGAGAGGAAGAATCTTGGTAAACCTTATTTTTCCTCACCCCAGAGAAGAAATGTTTCAAACCACAGATTTAGAGACAGAAAATTTTGTTTTAATTTAACATACAGTAGTGAAGTCAATGTTTTTATGAATATAGTTAGTAAACATTGGCATGTTTTGCAAACTGATGAAAATACAGCTGGGATTCTTGGAACTAAGGCCTCTTTTGTTTACAGGAATAAAAAGTCTTTAAGAAGACAGTTATGTTACCCTAAATATGAAGGGCAAGATATGAACTATATACTGACAGGCACTAAGAGATGTGGTGCTTGTAAGTTTTGTACCAGTATAAATGAAGATCCGAGCTTTATACATCCTGACTCTGGGAACAAGTTCATGCTTAATGTTAAAGCAGATTGCAACACCAAAAATCTAGTATATTTAGCTAAGTGTATGACATGTAAAACATTTTATGTTGGCAAGACCAACAGACGTCTCCGTGAATGGATAAGAGACCATTTATATTGTATTAGTAAAAGATTAGAGTACAGCACACTTGCTAAACATGTAGCACAGGAAGTGGATCAGCATAAATTTGCCTTTCAGATATTGGAGGCTACCAGGACTGATATGAGATTAGGTGATATTATTAATAACACTAAACGCAATGAAACTGAATGGATTCTCAGACTTAGAGCGCATAAAGGCTCCGGTCTCAATTATGTAGTTCCCCTGAAACCAGAATTAAAGAACAGGGATTTGAGAAAGTAATTTTATGTAATATTTATACTACATTAGTTAACATAACATATATATACAAAATATAAATATATTTAAAAAATATATTTAAATATATATAGATTTTCAGGTCATTCAGAGTGTTGTGGAATTTTTAACAGTTTTTATGTATCTTGTTTATACATATGTTTTTTATGAAGGATGTTTTTTACTGTGGTTGTCTTTTTAAATAGCTCTCTCCTTGAGCATATTCACTACCGTTTTACATGTATGTACATGAGGAAGTACATGTATAAGCGACATTAGGAGGAGTTAGGTAGGAAGAATGCAATTACATTTCCAATTTTGGGAGAGGTGGGAGTGGAGCTGGGATTTGAAGAGTTCAAAGCTTGCAGTGATTCTTAGCACATCACATGACTAATTATTGTTAATTGATGGTGTATTTAAACCTGTGTTTTTTTGGTCTTTTTGTGATCTGAAGAAGCAATTGTTTGAATTGTGAAAGCACTCATCTTTTTTATTAAACTTTTTGACTACACTGGATCTGGAATTTCATCTTTCATCAGCCGTGGAACTGCACTTTTCTTGTTTTTTACCTATTTACACCATTGTGATAATCTGTCTGCTGAACAACATTCACATTAACATTTTCAGTCTAGCTACTCTGATTAAAGACTTGTGATAATTTGTTTTTCACATAGGTGAAGTGTCACAGCTTTGCTACGACTTTCTCCTTGTCACATGTCATTTATACACATGTTGTTATTCGGTGGACTTTATATAGCTTGCTGCTCAGTTCCAGCAAAAGAAAACATTCTATGAATGTATTGCCATTGCACAAACATAAAGTGGGATTGGAACTGTGTTAGGGCACTTTTCTTGTCTGTCTGTGTTTTTTTGCATGCTGTTATAGCAGCTGTAATGCCTTGTGAGCATACCTATCAAATATACCAAAAGCAAGCATAAAATCTGCATTCATCACTAAATATTAAATTTTAACTTTGAGTTACACTGTCAACATTTACACCATTGTGATAATCTGTCTGCTGAACAACATTCACATTAACATTTTCAGTCTAGCTACTCTGATTAAAGAGTTGTGATAATTTGTTTTTCTATAGTATTACAAATGGGTTTTTATGAAAATGAGCTCAGGCTGCACTATTGCTCCTATGGAGGAAGTTAGCAGTCAACATACCTGAGATGATCCAGAGTGAATGAGTTATGAGAATAATTCAAATAGGTAGAAGATTCTTTGTTAATCTCATTTTTAAGATATCACTCTGGGGTTACCAAAAATGAATATTGATGTCATCAGATGAAGCTGCAAATGGAAGACATATAATCAGTCCTTGCCGAGGAAGATTTTTGATGAGAATTAGCTGAGAAAAGATACCATTTAAATAGATATGAGTCGAAAGATTATAACAAAGAATGTGTATTGCTGACAAATGATTGAGCAAAATATAGCTTGTACATGATCAAAGACATTAGCCTTTGTCTATATTCAGCACAAAAATGGTCTCAATGAATGTTGTTCACAAAGAAGTCAGTCTAATGAGGCCATCTGGTCTGTGGTTTGTCTATGACTGAAAAGATTGATACGGAAATATAAAACACAGTAAAATGTATTTTAATCTGGAAGTAAAGCTTTTAAAGTCATGGTTAATCATTGCTATAAGATGATTATTTTTATTTAAGGGATCTGTATTTATTTTATGTAGAAAAATAGTTTTAGACTTATTGAATTATACATCTGAAAAGCTATTCTTGTACAAAGCCAAATAAGCAATATTTTTTGAGAATGGCATGGCTGGGAGTACTGAATGGTAGAGTGATAAATTAGAACTGGAAAACTATTGACTAATCATCCTAATTACTGCAGAGACAAAATACGGACCATGGTACTAGCAAAAAGGCTGATGTTGCCAGTTTGGTGAGAGAGGGCAAAGGTTTTCTGTGAACAGAAGGAAGGATGGTTAAACGGTGTTGACAGGTACTAGGGAACATTTTTGAAGAGCATGGTAAATAGATGTATGAGCAAACAGGAATAGTAATTTTTGATAATAAGGAAGGCCTTTGACACAATGCTTTTTTTGTTTGTTTCAGATTTTGAATGAGATGGGTGTGGGAGCCAACATTAGTAATCGGGTGGCAGCATTACGTAGGTCATATAAAGTGTGTTTTTGATAACAGATACAGAGCTGTCCAATGAAGTAGAGGTAGAAAGAGACACCAGGCAGAGTTTTTCATCCATTAACAAGCTCCTAAATCCAGGAAAACCTTCCCAGCCCAACCCAATCCCACAGAGGAGTGAAGCAAATGTAGTATCCATCTTTAATTACCACTTCATTGATGCAGCTTCATCAGTGGTCAAAATATTATCTACCACCCCCATTAACCATAGCCCACCTAATCCTACAAACTATCAAATCTTTACCCTTAAACCAGTTATAGGTTCATAGGTAGGTACTAGGCTAGTTGCCCTCTCTGGCAATTTTAAGCCTAAACAATTTCCCCTTTTGTGCTCGAAATAACCTATTCTATTTGATTACAAATTAGCCTTACCCATCTCATGGTCAATAATTATACATTACCCCTAATGAGAATAACTGGGATAGTACAAAAAACATTTTTAAAACTGTTGCAGAGACTAAAGCTGACAACAAAAACAGCAGGCAATTTCCTGCTATCAGCAGAGGCACTAGCCTATCCAGTCTCCATACGTCATACTCATTAGTAGATCCCTCCAGAAATCCTACGTCATTAAAATATGACAATAGACTTTTATTGTACCCCTACACAAGAGACGCACCTTAACTGAATTTAGTAATTACAACCCCATAGCGATTCTCTTTTCACTATCAAAAAAACGCTGGAGCAATGTTTCCACTCTCAGCTACTTGAGTACATTCTTGAAAATATCCAACTGATCCCTATGCAGCACCATTTCAGACAAAATCATAGTACAACTATTTAGAAGTATAGAAGAGGAGGGTGACAGTTTAATTATCTGACAGCTAAGCAGTGGTATGTTCTATTGCTATAGTTTACTGCAGATTTGACTATTTTATTATAATATTTCTCAAGTTTGGACAGTTGTGAGACTTGAAAGTTAGTGAACATTGGGGCAGCATAGAGGAGAGATGGCAGTATGAAAGAAGATGCTATATGTCTTCCGGCTATGTAAGTTTGGTGGGTTTTTACTCTGTACAATGTACCTAGCTTTTGATGAGTTTCTTAACTGTGTGATATATGGTGGTTGGATTTCAACTCGTCATCAATGATTACTCCCAGTAATTCTGTGTGCTTTACTTCTGCTATCATGGTGCTGTTGCCAGAGATGATACTGAATGCTGTTGTTTTTGGTATAGCTGTGTTTTGGAGTAAAGAGTAGTCATTTATTTTTGAGGTGTTTAGTTGTTGTTGTTGTCTTTTGGCTTTTCCCAGTTAGGGGTCGCCACAGCGGAACTCCAGTCCGCTAATGATTGGCAGTTGTTTTTTTTTTATGGTGTCGAGTTGCCAGCCCGATGCCCAACCTTCAATGAAGGCACGCCCATTCAACGCATGTCATTCGAATGCCCACTCGACTGTGGGGAGGACATGCAGACTCCACACAGAAGGCACTCCCAACCCAAGCTGAGAGGTGTTTAGTAGTAGTTGTGAATTATTTAGCCATGTTTCAATCAATAAGAAGGGTTGTTGTGTAAGGTCTTGAAGTACAGAGAGAAAGATATGGCAGACCTGATTAAGGTTGAGTCATCAGTGTATTTAACTAGGGTAACATTTTTATAGCTGCATAGAAATGATTGATGAATATGTTGAAAGGTATGGGGTCTAGTATAGATCCTTGTGAGACACCAATAGTTACAGGCATGAAGGTGGAGAAATCATTTTTTCCATTTCACTTCTTGTGCTCTGTTTGAGAGGTAGTTACAGAACTACTGCAGAGAAGAGTTGGTAAGGTCTAAGGATTAGAGTTTATGCATGAGTTTTAGGTGGTAGACAGTATCAAAAGCTTTTGATAAGTTTATTAAGATGGTGGGGACTACGCTTCTGGCATTTCAATGGGCATTGACAGTATTAAAAAAATTAGCAAAGCAATAGCTGTGCTGTGATGAGAACAGAAGCTTGGGTTGAAGAAAGAAGCTGATTATCTATTAGATAGTTAAGAATTTGTTTATGAATGCATTTTTCTAACATTTTTGATAGGGGTGATAATATGCCAATTGGCCTATTGTTTGAAAGATCTGTATTGGTTCCACTCTTATGCATTGGAATAATGAATGATTTCTTCCATAGTGAAAGGATTTTTTGCAGATATGGCTCAGTTTATCAGAACTGAACCTGGATAGGCAATAACCTTAGCTACTATTTTAAGATATTTGCCAGGTAGATTTAAAGGGGCAGCGGTAGTTGGGTTTCGTTTTTTGAGGTATTTTTGATGGTATCTGATGCAACTGGTTGGAAGGAGAAACTTTAAAGAAGGTTATTTGCTAAAGTAAGTAATATCAAGAACTTGATTAGATACCTGGTTGGTTAATGGCTGTATAGTCTGTATTGTCATTAACCAACCAGGTGACTGTACATTATGTATAAAATGGCTGTTGAATTGATTGGCTATGGTATCATTTTGTTTCTGTATTTTTGGCTGCATGGCTTGTCCTAGATTTAACAGTTTATTGCTTAAGGCCCAGAACAGTTGTGGTTTATTAGTGTGTATGTTTTGATTGGTTGAGTAATAGATTTTCTTATTTTTGTGATAAGTTGTTTTGTTAGGTTGCTTACATGTCTATATGCTGTTTCAGTGAGAGTTGTTTTATTTTTCTTTGTCTGGGTCTTCATGCTTTGTGTTTCTGTTGCATGACTTGTTTAGTTACTAAGGAAAGTTATGGAGTAGGGTTACATTTGGCTCTTTTCATTCAAATGGAGAGTATAAGGTTTAAAGCTCACAAATACACAATGGAAATTGAAGGAAAAACAGAGGTCATACAAAAAGAGGAAGCAAAGACAGCAGTTCACAAAGAGAAAACATTGGAGGGACATAGGATAAAAAGAGGATGTAAATCAGAGATAATCAGAAGAGTAAAAAGGTCACCCAGGCAAACCATTTAGTAAAAACTCCAAGAAAGACACAGCTAAGCTATTCACCTTCTTAAACTTCCTGCAGTGGAGGCCTACAGGATATACTCCAACACTACTATGATGAAACACTGGTATGTCCTTAAGGGGTCATTTGCATATAACCCATTGGCCTTCACTGCAGGAGGTTTAGTATATTCCACAGCGAACACTCTTGCTTAGCTGGGTCTTCCTTGGAGTTTTTATATAATACAGAGTAGCACAAATCTAATGCACAATACACACTAAAGCCATAAACAGTCAAGTTAATTTGCTTACCCTTACAAACATCAATTTACAGTGAATATGACATTGTACAACAAAAGTTGTTCATATGAGTAAACAGGTAATATTAAATATTAAATACCCAAAGGGAAACCAGCCATTAAAGAAGGTATCTGAATTTGCATCTAGCTCTAGTCAGATTAAGCAGCACCTGTACAGGTCCACACCACGCAAACTACTGGAGTCTACATACAGAAAACACAGCTGTCTCAATAAAATCCTTGGCCTGAACTATGACAGTCCACAGTGCTAAGAAAAACTGAACAGTGCAACTGTAGAGTTTAGTAATATACTACAGAAATGGAAAACATCACTTATACTTTGGCAGGTTGCCAGTCCTTCTATTCAGGGGTATTACATTGAGGGGAGAAAGAGTAAAGGAGGATAAGAGGCTGAAAAATATAAGAATTTCTGAAGTAGAGAACGAGTAGCAACAACAGCCAATTAACAAGTGAAAGGCAGGGAGAGCAAGGCTGTCTTATGGGTAAGTGGAAAGCAAGAGTGAATGGAGTTAATCAGTGCAAGCATGCATGTGCATTAGGTACAGGAGAAGTAGAAACCCTAGGCCAGAGCTCAGCAACAGCAAAGAGAAACACGTGATTGCAAAAAGTAAAAGCACTCACACCGTTTTGCAGGTTTAAATGAGCATGGTGTGACTGTTTTTGCTATAACAACCAATTGCACATTCTTTGGGGAAATCTGTCCCCACCTTCAAGTAAGCTACACGGGGGATAAAAATTTGTAGAGCAGCAGAAATATCACCACAATCACCTTTTGTGACAACAAATCAAAATAATTAGCAGTAGATATTCAATTAAAAATAGTTAAGAATAAAATATTGAAACATACTTGCCTCAGTGAAACTTTACTGTTCCAGCATGTATTTTTGTTATAACCATAATTATGCAAAACAGCTGAGACGGATGGGCAATCTTCCAGGGACGCACCCTTTGCTAATGGTGATTTTATTTCAAGAATACATATACCTCAGAGAAACTTTATTGTCCTAGCACATAATTTTGCTATGACTGCTGGTGTGCAACAATTTCTTTGCTAATGCTAATTTTATTTCAGGAATGTGAGAGTTCCTCTGCAGAGTGCATTTTGTGATTCCCTGTACTTCTGTCTAGGGGTTTTAAGTGTCCCAGCTCATCATGGGACCTGAACCAGATTCTTTCCTGATAGCTCAGTGAATTAAATCCCATTCTAATGCTGCACAAAATGAGTTAAGAAAGCAGGTATGATGAAAGCAGCAGGCAAGGCCCAGGTAGGGGAAAAGGACCTATGGCTCCCAGAGACTGATGCTAATCTGGAACAAACTCCTAATTCATGTTAAGCAGAGTTTCTTAATGACCCTATTTAAGTTTAACCTGGTCAACTGGATGGGAGACCGTAAATTTATCTTTGGGGTGGCACCTGTGTCTTTCTTCGTCTGGGGCAGCCGGCGCTGATCATAGATTCAATCTGCAAACAATCAAACCATCTAACAATGGTCAGTTAGGGAACCATCTAGCAACGGTCACTTGGGTAACATGGGTATTACATGGCTAGGCTTGTAAAGACCCTAGGGCCATTAGCCTAATAACCTCCTATGAACCTACAAACCTATGAATGATAACTTAGCTAGGCTGTATTCACTGTGTTTGTGGCTTCTATGCATTGCAGATCAAGCAGCTCAAATGAGAGTGGCATTAAACAGTGGCATATTTACAGTGTGTGTGTGTGTGTGTGTGTGTGTGTGTGTGTGTGTGTGTGTGTGGTGGGGTATAATAGCAGATTGTATATGGGGAGATAATTGCTGGCATGTTTCAAAGACAGCCACCAACAGGGTTGACAACACTACTTATTTACTTATTTTTTCTTTTCAGTTTCTTAAGCATACTTAGACTCAGACTGACTAACAGGGATGCAATGATGATCTGAGAGACAGTGGTTTATGTGGCTGGTGTCAGGAAATAGCAAATAAGTAAATAAATAAACCACCATAACTTGTGGGCAACTGTAGAAAAAATAGCTATACTAAAAACTGTATGACACACACCCCACAGATGGGTGAGGGTTGCAACCCCGCAGCCCATAAGCATCAGCCTCCCTGTTTGTTTCATATTCTTTATGCAAAATAGAATGATGTTTATAGTGTTAATGTAGCTTTGTCATTTTTTAATCTGACTTTCAATGTTTTAGTGCTTAAGTAACAAACTCAGAAACCCACAGAAAAAGTGACCAACAGCTGTTAAAGACTGCAAACTGTCAGCAGTCCATATTATGACTGGTAATTTGTTCCAAGCTATAGTAACGCTCATTATAAAGTTCTTTTTCAGTGAGTATTGTAATGGTCACTTTCTTTCAAAAAAATATATACACAGTTCCTAATATATATGTGACATAACTCTAATCCCCAAGAGGACAGATATCTTCAGTTTACCACTTGAATATCTCTGATCTGCAATAAATGGCAGTTAGTGCAGAGGTTTATGGCTATGAGTTTTTAGCAAGCTGCTTCCTGTGGTTCAGGATTTGAATCCCCCAGCCTTGGTGTGCCTATTGTGTGACTCTGAGTAAGTTACTGAACCTCACAGTTCAAATGAGTCAGAATTTGAAAAAAGGTCTGTCTAGATGTGTTCTCTACAGTGGTTAAGCAATATAAATAAATAGAATTTGTTTACTCATGGTATAAGGATGATACATCCTTCTTTGTAAATTATTTCTATATTCTTGGTAGTCCTCAAATATCTTTAACAGTATACATACAAAAGGGTGCACAATCCTGTTCCTGTATCTTTAACCTTATTATTGTTACCTACAGAGCAAATAAAAAAACTGATGGTTGTCTAACTGAAATGCTGTTTCAGTGATGTCAGTAAAAATTCTGTGAAAGTTTATCAAGTGCAAAAGACAGGACCTATACTCAGTAAGTTCACTTTGAGCTAGATCAACTCCCTGAGTGTTATGTGAGGAAATAAATTACACTAATATCTACAAAAAAACACTTCCCAAGCATTGCTGCTGAGCTGATGCAACCAGAGTTCTGTAGATTTAGTGCACCCTCATGTCTATGTATTTGAGTGACTGTGCAGCTTTTTAAATGTCAGGAACATATTCCTTTTCCATACCATGTTAGAATAAATAAGTCAAACAGATACATATAACATCTCTAATTTCGCACAGTCAAAAATATTAAGGTCATCCAAAAAAGCCACAGAGTCCTTCTTGATTTTACAAAATGCCTTTGGCACCCAAACTGTAGTGATTCATGGATAGGAAGTTAGTTTCTGGAATGTAAAAACTCTTGCAAATAATTCTCTTTAAATATGGTAAAAGTATTACTGAGAAAATGGTAAGTCCTACTATTGTAACTGAAAATATTAAACAATTTCTAAAATGTGATGATGCTGGTAGACTTGTGATAATATCGGTAGAGTGATTGCAACTTTACTGGTAATGTCAGGTTGATGATAAACAAAATACACTGTACTGTAACTCAGATATGTATTTGTGCACCCCTTTACCTTATTTTTTGTTTGGAAAATATATATACACAAGTGTGCGTATGAATATGTACATGTGTGTGTGTGTGTGTGTGTGTGTGTGTGTGTGTGTGTGTGTGTGTGTGTGTGTGTGTGTGTCTGGGTGTGCACATGTGTGTAACATGCAATATATTTTAAACATGGCATAACATAAGATTATTCCATCTCATTTGTAGCTAGATTTTTGCATTGTATTTTCACTTTTTTAGCTGCATGAAATAAATTGATTAAACATTATGGAATGTAGGTTTTAGGTATGATCCAAAGACTATGGAAGATTCTGCTATACCTCTTCAGTCAGTAATGGCTTTGAAATGACAAGAACCTATAAATTATCATTTTTTTTGCCGATGTCTTTGTATGTGAATGTGCGTGTAATATGCAATATAAAATTTTACACACAAACACTCACACACACACACACACACACACACACACACACACACACACACACACACACACACACACACACACACACACACACACACACACACACACACACACACACACACACACACACACACACACGTCATATCAATGTCATCACTGACTAGAAAGCTGTAGTAGGATCGGCATAGTTTGTTGATAAAACCTGAAACCTATATTCTGTCATTTTAAACCCATTTTTATTTCATGCAATTAAAATGTGAAAGAACAATGCAAAAATCTAGCAGCAAATGGGATTTTGAAGTTTCTATTTTTCGAGGTCTCAAAGGAAAACAGCAAGGTGGTCGGAATAGCATTTATAACAGTAAACTTTAGAAGATCAGAAGGGCGTTTGTAACTAAGGCTGTTTCCTCTTTGCATACAAAGCAGCATGCCTTTTTAATAAGCTATTCATTATTCAGAATCTCTCTGTTGAGATATGAGTTATGAACACAGCCATGTGTAGCATATCACCCCCTCTCACCATCTTTCATACTCCCTTCACTACATTCACTCATATTCTTATGCATGGTATGTTGCTCTGAGATAATAGACTGCATCACAGAGGCACACAGTTGCCATGTTAACAAATGCAGTGAGTTAATATAATTAAACACTGTGTAACGCTGGGAGCAGTTTTAAGATCTGATGCTTGTCTCATTAATAGCAGTTCTAATAGGGCAGCCCTTTTCCCATCCAGCTAAGGATCAAATCCCAGTACTGCTTATGTAAGTGGGAAAAGGAACTGCATGAATTCGACAGCTCTACTTTGCTCTCAGATGCTGTCTGCATTCCAGATGAAGTAAGGTTCATTTTTTTACCACAGGAATTGACCATCTTCAACTAGAAAGCATGGAGGGAGGGAGGGATATGTAGCAAAGGCTGGCAGTGACAGACAACCTGAGAACCTCAGAGCTTCAACTTGTACTGTTGGGAGCCAGCCAGTATTTCAGAGTGCTGTTAACAGAAAGCAAAGCAGAAAAGCAAAGAGAATGGGGGGGGGACTGCAGTGGTATCACAGTATTTTCCCTGCCAATGTCTACCACTGCATGCTACAGCTACTGGGATTTATATACTGGCAGATCAAATACTTCTCATTTCCACAACACTGCTAACCCAGTTTTGCATTGGCAATGTTATGACCGTCTAATTAATGCAGACAAATAATGTTTAAATAACGGGGCCAAAACTGCAACCCATATGTTTCCAGGCTGCATAAAAGTCTTCTTTATCAATCTATTCCCTGTGGAAGATTGTTAGATTTAAGTGGTTGTATTGTATGCTGGAGACAAAAGAACTGCAAATGAGATGGCCAAGGTAAACAGCGTATTTAATATTACAGGGAAGTTGCCACCACATTTTTATGGTCATTTCTTTAAATATTTAAGGACACCACATTACTGGAAAATTGCAAATATTGCAGTACCAAACTCTGCAACAACACAGCATGTCAAACAGTATGATTAATTTATCTTAAATGGATTAGCATGATTTCATAGTTTCTTTTGCAGTGCACTTGTTTTAAAACTGCACACAATTTTACATACATGTCATGTGTGTGCTGAGGTATGAGGTATATTAGCTGAAAAGATGGCAACAAACCTGCACCTATTCTGGCTTAAAATCTATGACAGGTAAGAAAAGATGGCATTCTGACAGGTACAAAATTAGGTGCAGGCAAAGGGGAGTTCTTGCTTTTACTGTTCAACACTGTCATTCTTAAATGAGGAGAGTTTTATGAAGTTGGAATGTTTTCATAGGATCACAGGAGGTTACTAGGCTAACTGCCCTAGGGCCCTTACAAGCCTAGCCAAATTCAACCCTTCTTCCCTATACGGCCTAAAGATATATTCAATGGTTACAAGCTGATCTAAATCAGCACCGACTGCCCCATACAAGAGGGTTACAGATGAAACCCCTGGGATGAATTTGCGGTTTCCCATCCAAACACCCAAGTTATGCTTAAATAGGGTCAACGAGGGGCTCTGTTTAATTTGAATTGAAGGTTTGTTCCAGAGGAGAGGTAACCTCTGTGAAACATATCTGTCTCTCCAGCAAGTTCTGTTGATGTCACAGGCTAAGTTAAGGTCTCTAGAGTGAGTGAATCATGTACCATTTAACTTATGAATGTGCAGCATAGCCATTAAGGCAGAATCAGAGGTTGCTCTGTATGCAAGGCACAGATCACCCTAAGTAATCTATATGCTACAGAGTAAAGTGATAATGATTTCAATGGTTCATAGGTTCATAGGATGATACCAGGCTATCGACCCAAAGGTCTTTACAAGCCTAGCTGTATGTACCCAATATAATACTAGAGGAAGGATATTGCCTAAACTTGAGGTCTTAATTAACAATGACTGCCCATATCTAGGAGGGTCATATGTGAAGTCCCTGGCAGATATTCATGGTTTCCCACCCAGTCATCCAGACTACGCTTAAACAGAGACTTAGAGGGGCTCTGTTTGATGTGGATTGGTAGCCTATTCCAGAGGAATGCCAACCTGTGAGAGACATACCTGTCTCTCCAGCAGGTCCTATTTATGTCACAACCCAGGTTAAGGTCCCTGGAGCAGGTGACTCTTGTCCCATTTGACTTGGGGATGTACAGAATTTCCATCAGGTTGGATCAGATATTGCTCTGTAGGCCAAGCACAAGTCTCCTCTAAGTAGTCTGTACTCTACTGAGTACAGTGACAGTGATTTCAGTCTGTCAGTGTATGACATGTGCTGGAAACCCTGAATTTTCTTAGTTAGAAATCTCTGAGGTATCTCAAGTTGCTGCAGGTGCCTGGTAAGGTGTAAACATACCAAAGGGAGCATTGTACTTGATTATTGGCCTTAAGAGGGACAAGTACAGGGGAGTTATAACCTCTTTCACTCTTGAGACAATGTCTTTGCTAATGAGATGTGCAACATGGAATGCCTTCCTTATCACAGTAGACACATGGTGGTCAAAGTTAAGGCCACAGTCAACTTGTGCTCCCAAGTCTCTCACTACTGAGTTGGCACGTAGGGTATTATTATTTATATGATAGTTTGCAGGGAAATACTTTTTACCAAAGGGGATGATAATGCATTTTTTAGCATTGAATTTGAGTCCATGGCTTTAGTACCAATCACTTGTCTGCGTAAGTCCCTCTTGAAGTATATTGACATCTTTTGGGGATTCAATCTTGCACCAAATATGCAGTCATCAGCAAACTTAGTCAGCCACAGCCCCCCTTTTCACCTGAACTTCTGAGAAGTATATTCCAAAGAATAGGGTCCCCAGCACTGAACCCTGTGGAACACCACTGGTGACAGGTCTGCTGGTTGATATATAGTCTCCAACTTTGACTGTGTGTGATCTGTTGGTGAGCCAATTAGCAACCCACCTGATGATATAATGGTTGATATTCAACTGAGGGAGTTTATCAATGATGCCTGAATGTGGGATTGCATCAAAGGCCTTGGCTAAGTCTAGATAGGCTGTATGCACAGATTTGCCTTCATCTATTGCACTGGTGATGTTTTCAAAGAAGTCCACCAAATTTAACAGGCAAGATCTGCCCTTGACAAAATCGAACTGGGTCAGATCAAGGGTTTGGAGGTCACCTATATCCTTATTTATAAGGTCCATGATGACTATTTCTATTGCCTTACAGATAAGGCTGGTTAAGCTTATGGGTCTTGTGATGCCCCTGGACTGGCCCAGTAATCAAGGAGCATCAATCCTCACCACTAACACCAGTGAGGGACATGCACATTGGGAGGATGACACGTACACACATAGTAAAGTACAATTTCCCTTAAGAGCACACAGAGATCACAGTCAGTCTGGGGCTGGTTTCTCCCTCTCTCTCCAGATCTCAAATAAGACTCCCCACTGGCATAGCTAGAGGGTTAAGATCTCAGCTGAGTGGTCAAGCCAAAACCTCCGGCACCCTCTCTGTCCAACCAGTGCTTCTTGTCCCTGCCCAAGTAGCTGACACACTCACTTTGAGATTTGATTTATATACAAACACACAGACACTCTTGGGGAAGGCTGCCACAGGTTTACTAGCTATGGCCCTTTCTGCGCAGACTATAAGGTAGTAATCACTGCCAACAACCACCCTTTATCAGCTACTTTAAGGCCTTCCCAAAGGGTGACCAATTCTAGTGTGTAATGTTACTATAATCCAAATGGTAAATATGACTAACAGCGAGGCTATTTAGGAGTGGCCTGTACAGTGCCACCAAATACATATGCAAGTACTTTAAGAGCTTAAATATCTCTAAACAAACCAGCCACAATTAAAAGGTTTAAATATATTTAATAATAAATAATGAAAGCACAAGACAATACTCAATAACTCAACATAGTAACAACAGAGTTCAGAATCACAGGAAATATTTTAAAACAACATTGCAGAACAGTCTCACATAAATACAGAAAACATCTAAACTAATCTTTACTGTATTCCTATCTATATCTAAGAGATACTATGCCCTAAATGACTTACTTACAGAGCCAGGCAAATGCAAGTGCTGAATTGATGTTTCTAGGTCCAAAGACAAATATAAAATACACAGACTTTCTCTGAGAGATAGTTCTTAAATAAATAATACACATTACTGCTGAGTTAGCTGGATGACATCACTATTTGACACCTCTGCTTTCAGTTCCCAGGCTAACAGAAACTTAAAAATTTAGCACCTCTGTGTCAAAAATATTTATATTTTAGAAGTTTTGCATGGAACTGGAAGTCGTAAAACAGTTAAATACTTTTACCTTTGAAACCTGTAATTATTTCTGTCTCCAGACAACAGAAAGAATCTTCTAGCTGTAGACATCCTGTCTCCTAGCTGAAACTGAGAGATACCACGGTCATAAACCATTTCAACTTGTTTTCTTAGAGGTTTTACAAGTTAACTCTGTGTGTTCCAGCTTCTTACTATCAAAACATACATTTGCTTAGGTATATAGTTCGCATACATTTCTGTTCTTTTCCAGTAGGGTACACTGTGGTTACATTCTTGAAGCTCAGTACATAGCATACAGTTTCCTTACATTTGTAAGACAAGCATACAAACCATATTACTATTCACAAATAACACAGAATTATTTACAAAATTCCAGCTAGCTGGGCTGGCAGCCTTCACAGGTCTATATTTCCTAGGGTCTGTTACTGTACCTCCTTTAAGAAGGGTATGACGGTTGCTGTTTTCCATTCAGTAGGTACAAAACCAGTACACAGGCTGTGTTTGAAGACAGTACCTAATGGAGTTGCTAACTCATATTTTAGGCCATTTAAAACACAACCTGGGGTGCAGTCAGGTCCCATAGAGGCTGTGTTTTTGGCCTTGGAGAGAGCATTAATGTATTGCTCTTTGGAGATGCAAGGTAGGGGAGATGTTGAAGGAATGCTTTGTGATATGTTTGAAGGAGACAGGTGGGTGAAATTTTTGCCAAATCTGTCAGCTAACAGATTAGCTATTTTCACAGGATCAGTGTTTGTGATGACATCAACAGCTAGTTTAGCACACATCTGGCTTCTACCTTTTAGGTTATGGATATAGCTGAAGAATGCCTTGTGGTTAACTTTAGCTTTGTTTGCAAATTATTTTTCAATGTTGCCCTTAGAGGATTTTACAAGTTGTCTTATTTGGTTAGTCAAGCAGAGGAGAGTGTGTATCCAGTGCTGGGACCTCTCTCTTTTTTATTCTTGGACAGCAACTTCTTCCTCTTGTATAACCTATTAATGCCAGATGTCCACAGGGGGATTTGATTTTTCTTGAGGATCTTGTTTTCATCCTATCAGGTATAGCTGTGTCTATACATTTGTATAACTGTTTGTATAGGGCACAAGTGTATACCTCAGTATAGTTGTCAATGACATCTGTGGAAACAGGTGCTTGGAAGTTGTTAATATTAATTTTGCTCAGTATAATTGGGTAGCCTTGCAAGAATCTTAGGTAGCTGGCTTTGTAGTGTCTGGTGGCAGTGATAAGTACGTTATAGTCTGGGCAGAAGAGGTCACTTCAGCCTTTCCCAGGTGTGTGTGTGTGTGTGTGTGTGTGTGTGTGTGTGTGTGTGTGTGTGTGTGTGTGTGTGTGTGTATGAAAATCAAATTTCACAATGTGTGTGTGTTAGATACTTGGAGCAGGGACATGAAGCACTGGTTTCACAGAGAAGGTGCTGGAGGACTTGGCTTGGACATTCAGCTGAGGACTTAACCCTATAGCTGTGCTAGTGGGGAGCCTTATTGGGGCCCTGGAGGGAGACAGATATAAAGAAGGGAAAGGGAAATTGTACTTGATGCAGAGAGGTCTGCATCTGGAAATACTGAGTGTATCCATTTGTACTCCAAGTGCACTTCCCTCTCCAGTGTCAGTGGTGAGGATTCAGTCTCCTTGCTTACTGGCCCAGAGTGGGGACATCACAGCTACTTCAAACGTGGCTGATTTGGGATTGGATTTAATCAGTGAGAGTCTTACACTTGTGGTGGTGCAACGGTCACCCATGTTGGTGAGGACTAGGTCAAGAATGGTTAAGCCCCTTGTGGGGTTGTATACTATTTGTTCCAGGGCATCTGTTTTAACACAGTCCAGGAACCTTTGTGTGAGCATGTTGGCACTCGTATAAGTTTCCCAGTCAATGGAGGAATAGTTAAAATCACCCATGACTAGAGTGTTTGGTTATAATTGGATTGACTCAAGTAGGTCCAAATAAGCAGTGTGGGTATCTTGGTTCATTGAGGGGGGCCTATAGCTAACAATTATTTGGAGGGGAGTCTTACCCACAGTTAGTTGAACTTGGAGTAACTCTGAAGTTTTCCTGTCTAACCAGTCTAGAGGTGTATTTGTCTTTCATGAAGATTGATACTCCTCCTCCTTTGGTTCTCACACGTTCATATTGCAGTCTGACAGTGTGGAAGGCATTGTAACCTTGCAAGTCCGTTGTACTCTCTGTGGCCATGACCATGTTTCAGTAACTGCACAGACCTCAACATCCTCCAGGGAGAGGGGTGCTTGCAGAGAATGCAGTTTCTGATTTAAACTCCTAACGTTAAGTAGCATAACCCTTAATTTATTTCACATTTAAAATGTTGTTCTTGAGACCTTGGCTAAAAAAGGCACTATGGGGGAGGCAAGTGCCTTAGCCCGTAACCCAAAGCCTAGAGATAACAGGGGAAGACCATCTCTGGCAAAGCATCGTGGTTTATCTACCATGTCATCCCAGACTGACAGGAACTGGATCCTCTTAGAATGACACCAGAAACTAAGCCAATTGTTGAAGTCAATCATTTTTTGTTTATATTGTGGTATCATCCTAGGTGAGGGTAGAATGTTGCTCAAGGCTAAGGACATACCTGCCTGGAACATGTATTCAGAGAGCTCAGTCATGTTTCTCTTCATGTAGTCCAGTGAGGTACATCTCAAGTCACACCAACATGAGCTATGACAGAGTCATAACAGTACTTGTTGTTGAGAGACCTGAGTGCATGTGTGATCTGACAGATCCTGGTATTCATGAACTAACATCAAGCTGTTTATTGCTTTTTTTTTTGGTTTGTTGAGTGACTGGGGTAGTGTATTGACACAAAAGGGGCAATTTTAGTTATAGATCAAATTCATAGTACAAAGAAGATACATATATCGTATACAGATGCAAGCAGTAGTACAAACAGATCCAGTTAACTTAAATTCATAATCAAGTAGTCAGATAAGCATTATCAAACCTCATTTGGTGACCCACTAAGTTGATCAACTATTTACTTATATCACTATTCTAGTACTAAATGCCAGGCACCAGAAGAAAAAAAATCACATTTTGCAATACAAAACTACAGCTGGAATTGTAAAACGTGTGGAATTGTGGATTTTGCTTACTGTTAACGCCATGGAAGGTGTCACTTTACAGGCCTGCTCACATGCTTGCATAGTTAACAAAAACAAATATCTAGGTTTATTATGGTAAAAGTGAAGGATGTGTACCACAGGTCCAGTTCCACCTGCAGACAACAAAAGACCTCTGTGTAGCTTACTAGCTGCACACCTAGACTATTCAAATCTAATCTATTAGGAACACAGACGCAATACTAGACATGCGATCACAGGGTCCATAAAATGCCCAGCACTACGCACTTTTACATAGATATACTTAAAAATTCTTGCCATCAGTTAGGAGCACTTAATAATGCTCACCTCCCAGATCTGTCTGATTCACAACTCTCTTTCTCTGCTGCATAAGTATTGACATAATTTTTTGCAACAGAAGTATGCAGAATACCTCAGAAACAAACTGAATTTTCAAGCTAGTAGTTAAGGACAATAGCAGAGGAGTAAGATATGATGTAATTGAGATCTTTGGTCATGTCCCTGTGTTCCTGCCAAGAGTGGCATGTTATGATATTGAGATATTTCTTCATATTCCCTACATTACTGCCAGGAGTGGGATATGATGTAATTGAGATCTCCACTCATATCCCCTGAATTACTACCAGGAGAGAGGTATAGTGTCATTGAAACAAACCTCCTCTTATATCCTCTGCGTTATTGCCATGACTGGCTATGATGTCATTGAGATCTCGGCTTATAGACAGGCTAAAAGTTTAAAATGCAACCATAAGATAAGTGAGCTGCATTTGCAGGTATATCTTTGGTCTCTATAGACTTTAAAATCAAATGAAAATAGATGAAGAAAGGGTAGAACTGGATAGTGTGCAAAGCATGACTAGAATTACCTGGGAAACTCACTTATTTTATTAATGTCAATAAGGAGGATAGGGAAGGCTTCACAAAAGCTGAAGTAACAATTTAACTAAAATGCATTTCTTTTTTGAAGTTCCTGCATGTAGCTTGGTGGAAGGCAATAGATTTTCTGCTGGAACCAATACATAAGAAATGCAGACAACTGTATGATAAATTTTACAGCTGTGATGCTTTAATTAAATGGTCAGCTGATATTGCAATTTTATTTTATTTTTTATTTATATATTCTAAAATACTAAAAAGGTTCATGTAGTGCCCACTACAATGATAATAGTTCAGTGTCCATACTCAGGCATGACTCTTCTCAGCATTTAAACTGACTTTCAGCCTCAGTACAATTCTTGTAATAGTAGCCACAGACTATACAGAGGACGCTAAGCCCCTTCAATGCAAGACAAATATAGCTTTGCAAACTAGCATGGATCAATTTTGTGATGGCAAGAAGTACAACAAGTGTGTAGGGGGCAGGAAAACACTAAGAAGCTCAGTTTTAAGTTAAGAATTAAGGTGCTGATTATCGTATTTAAGAAACACTTTCTCCCACATTGATTGTACATTGATATGGTTCATATTGCAAATATCTAAGTATGAGATACATGAGAAAGCATCTGCACATAAATGCAAATTAATATTGACCAGTGGCACTTTACTTGTGTTCAGATTTCCTAGATGCATCACATTGTTATAGTTAATTGCAGTTATTTTTTCTCTGTGTTTTACCCATTATGACAAATGGAAAAAGTAAAGTATGAGAGCCCCCCCCCCAAGTCTTCCTGAGTCACAAAAGGGAAATTTACTTATCTGAACATTACAAGCAAAGGTCAAGCATCAGACCAAACAGAAGTGACTTGAAAGCACTGCCCCTTAGTGTTCAAATTTAGGAAATGTTTCTTTACCACTGAAAATTCTCCTCATTTCTGTATTGGAATGACAATACTGCATTATCTTTAGTGATTTAAAGGAATAAAAATTAACTGTGATGGGCATACCTCTCAACTGTCCAGATTTTCACAGAATGTCCAGATTTACGATTCATATTTTTGGACTGTTCTTCAAAAAATGTGTGGATTTCTGACAAATCACTGAAGAATTAAGTCACTAAATAATGATAGTCATTTGAGTTTCAGACTTCATATCGTTCAGAAAGCGCATGCTAAAACAAAAACATTTTATTCTAGCAACTTTCTAACTTGCAATATTTAAAAATTGTCCCTATTTTGGGTCTTTGTCTCCTATTATATTTGGCTTTCTCCAGATTTCTTCAGCTAAGAGGTTCAGAGCTATGGTGATGGGAAATATATGCTAAAGGACTGCAGTAAGATGGTAACAAGTAAAGTAACAGCTTGCATGTGGGGTATTATTCAAAGCACTGAGTGGTATTCTGCAAATGAAACTTCTCTTTAATTACTGAAATTATCTTTACTGTATGAAGTAATTCTTCCCCAATGCATGATCTGTTGTTGCGATAATGCTTGCAGAAGTGCAAAAATAGTACATTTAAGCTCTAATCTCTGAGTTAGCATTATATATTCCCCTTAAAAATCCACAGTGATTACCCACCATAAGCATGTATTCCTACTGTTAGGGAACCAGAGATAGTGAATTATTTGCTTTCTTCCCTATATTAGGCTAATATTTTATTAACTTGCTTATTTATTACTTTGTTTCTGTTTGTTGGCCATCTGCCCCCCCCCCTTTTGCATTTTTAAGAAACATCCAGGGTTATTACAGTTTTAGTAAGTATACAGTACAGTACAGTACTCCCTACATAATAAGAGGTTTAGGGTTTAATATGAAAACAAGAACTAACAACCTATTAACTGAGGCAGGACTGAGGTATATATAAATTGAGGATGTTCATAATAAGTTGCCAAAATGTCAGTGATAGAAAAATCACAGCAGAGGTATAAGGATCCATACATACATAGGTACGGGCTGTGTGTGTGTGTGTGTGTGTGTGTGTGTGTGTGTGTGTGTGTGTGTGTGTGTGTGTGTGTGTGTGTGTGTGTGTGTGTGTGTGTGTAGTATAATGAAGCATTCCTGGTACTACATTTTATCTTTTAAGCTTCAGCTTGAGGATGTTTGTCAGAATTCATTATATTTTCTTCTTATTTTCATTTGTAACTGGGAAACTGCAAATGAGTATAATCCATTTGCAGAAGTTTGGGGGAGAGTAAGGTTCACAACTGTAACAGAAACAAAAAAATATATGATGATGATGAAGTAACTATACAGAGAAGTGCAACACAACATGACTTCAGGATCAAAACTACATGCAGACATTAGAGAACTTCAAAAATGATCATCTCCATTGATAGAGAGGGATAAAGACCTGACTATGAGCCAGCCAACCAAATTTGATTAGTAGCTTAGTCACCATAGGTTCATAGGTAGGTACTAGTCTATCTGCCCGAGGGCATTTATAAGCCTAGCCAGAGTGTGTTGGCTTTCGACACCCCATAGATTAATTAACTGATCCTCTGTCAAACAGAGCCAATGAAATGATCCCAGGGGTGTATTTTACCCATCCACTCGTCAAGGTTTCTCTTGAAGAGTGTTAGTGAGGGGCTCTGCCTAATGTAATTTGGAATTTTGTTTCAAAGCATGGGGAGTCTCTGTGACAGGAATCTATCCCTCCAGCATGTTCTATTTATTGTTGTGGCGACGTTTAGCTCACTAGAGCGTGTGGCTCACAGTGACTTGGATTTCTTTAGGTGGAGCATGTCCATCAATTCTGTGTTAGACATGGCTTTGTAAGTCAGGCAGAGATCACCTATGAGTAAGCGAAATGCCACTGAGTACAGCCAGAGTTTTTTCAGTCGAACTGCATAGGACATATGTTTGAGGCCAGTAATCCTCTTGGTGAGGTACTTTTGTGGTCTTTCCAGCTGTTGGAAGTGTCTTGTGAGGTACATCCCAAATGGGGCATTGTACTCTATGATGGGTCTAATGAGTGACAAGTAGAGGGGCACTATAACCTCTTTATTTCTAGATGCGAACCCTTTACTAATTAGATGAGCCACATAGAAGGATTTCCTAACTACTTTGGCAATATGATTGTCAAAGGAGAGATTACTATCTACCTGGGTCCCCAGATTTCTTATTATCTCTTCTGTATTAAGGGGGCTGCCACCTATGTGGTAATTCGTGGGTGTTTTGTTTTTCCCAAATGGGATGACTATGCATTTTTTGGCATTTAGCTTGAGGCCATGACTTTGACACCAGGTGTCCATCTCAGTAAGGCCCTTTTGGAGGATGTCCATGTCAGCCAGAGAGTCAATTATGGCTCCCAGTTTGCAGTCATCAGCGAACTTGGTTAGCCATAGTCCTCCTGTGTTTGCCTGTACTTCTGAGAAGTATATGCTGAACAGTAGGGGTCCCAGGACTGAGCCTTGTGGGACACCACTTGTGACTGGTTTAGAGTTGGACCTGCAGCCTGATATTCTTACTGTGTGAGTTCTGTCTGTAAGCCAGTTGGCAATCCATCTCATGACGTAGGGGTTTATGTTCAAGCTGGTGAGTTTTTCTATAATACCCGAGTGGGGAATGGTGTTGAAGGTCTTGGCGAGGTCAAGGTAGGCTGTGTGAACCATCTTTCCCTCATCTATGGCCTTGGTGACTATCTCAAAGAAGTCAACCAGGTTTAGTAGGCATGATCTGCCCTTAACAAAGCCAAACTGGATTGGGTCAAGTGTTTGGAGGTTCCCAATGTCTTTGTTAGTGAGTTCCATTATGATGCGCTCCATAGCCTTGCAGACCAGGCTAGTCAGGCTTATGGGGCGATAGTTACCAGGGTCAGTTGTGGCCCTTCCTTTATGGAGAGGAATAACTGTTGCTGTGCGCCATTCTATGGGCATGTAGCCTGTGGAGAGGCTGAGGTTGAACGGCGTGTTTAGGTGGGGGGTTAGTTCGTTCTGTAGTTCGTGCAAGACACAGCCTGGGACACCATCTGGTCCCATTGATGCTGTGTTTTTGGCTTTTGAAAGGGCTGTTTTCACCTGTGTATCTGTGATTTTTGGGACAGTACACTTTTCCAGTATTGTTGTGGGCCCTTTTGGAGGTGAGAGGGGTTGAAGTTTGCACTGAATCTATCTGCCAGGATGTTGGCAATATCAGTAGGTTCAGTATATTTTGTGCTATTTTGCACTAGTTCAGTGCATATCTGCGGGTTGCCACTTAGAATCTTAACATAGCTAAAGAAGGCTTTTTGGTTATCTTTTGAATCCTTGGCTATTTTTCTTTCGAAGCTAGCCTTGGATGATTTCATGAGGGACCTTAGTTTCTTACTGATACTGATCAGGGATGTCTTTCCTTCTTGGGAATTGCTTTTTTTCTAAACTAGTTTCCTCCTTCTATTGTATAGCCTGTTTATTGCAGGGGTCCACCAAACTGGTTTCCTTCTCTTAGAGGAGTGAGTCTTGGTTTTGCTAGGGATGGCACGATCCATGCATCCTTGTAGGTGCTCATAGAGTGCATTTGTAAAGGTTTCTGCATCTTGGGCAGCATTATCCTTTAGCGTGGGGGCTGTGAAACTTACCACCTCTGTCTTAAGTAAGGTGAAGTTTGCTTTAGAAAAGTTTTTTACTGTGGTTTCCTTAGTTGGGGGTGTTGGTGGGGTGTGGACATCCAGAGTGATTAGTTTATGGTCTGATCTAACCAGTGACGGGTTGACCTCCAGTGTGGAACACCTGTCACCCATGTTGGTGATGACCAGGTCCAATATATTTTCACCTCTGGTAGGGGAGTTTACCAGCTGATCCAAGGCGTTTGAGTTGATGAATTCCAGGAAGTGCTGGGAATTTGTACTCGAGTAGTTTTCCCAGTGAATGGTAGGGTAATTGAAATTGCCCAATATCAGGGTGTTCGGTAGGACCTTCATGTTTTCTAGTGTCTCCAGAAAGGTGGAGTGGTGGTCCTGGGTCATGGAGGGTGATCTGTAGCAGGCCACAATTTGCATTGCAGATTTGCCTGAAGTTAATTGCACATGGATGATCTCAGAGGTATCATGCTGCACCACAAACCTGGAGGTGTAGGTATCCTTGATGAATATGGATACACCCCCTCCTTTTGTGTTTTGGTCTGTGTTCTGTGGCCAAAAAGTGTGGTATGAGTTGTAGCTCAGTGGTGCTGGGGTGCTCTCTGGAGCCTTGAACCAGGTTTCAGTTACTGCACAGATGTCGACATTCTCCATAATGAGGAGTGCTTTGAGCGCGTGAATTTTGAGATTTAAACTCCTGGCGTTGAGTAGCATAACCCTTAGTTTTTTGTTAATTATGCTATTTACAGAGGTGTGTTTGACTTTTGAGCCTTGCCTAAAAAAGGCACTATGGGGGCAGCATGAGCCTTGGCCAGTATTCGAAAGCCTAGGTCTGACAGATGCAAGCCATCTCTTGTGAAGCAACATGGCTTGTCGAGCATGTTGTCCCAGGCTGAGATACTGGATCCCCTTTGAATGACACCAGAAGCTTAGCCAATTGTTGAAATTGATCATTTTTTCTTTATACTGAGGTATCATTCTTGGTGAAGGCAGGATGCTACTCAGGGTCAGGGTCATATCAGCCTGGGCTGCATGATCAGAGAGCTTTTCCATGTCTCTTTTCATGTAGTCCAGGGAGGTACGTCTCAGGTCATTCACACCAACATGAACAATGACAGAGTCATATTTGTACTTGTTCTGGAGTGACCTGAGTGCTTGTGTTATGTGGCGGATTCTGGCTCCCGACAGGCAGCTAACAGTGACCTTCTGCTTGTCCAGCCTAGTGAGTGGGATGTCAGTGTGCCTGACTATAGAGTCACCTATTACTAGTGTGTTAGGTATGTTATTTTGCCTTAAGGGCTGTGATTGTGCAGCACACTGATTTTGTGTTTTATGTGTTGTCTGGTTTGTGACGGAAAGTGCAGGTTGTTTGGGTATCTGCTTTGGAGGTCTCTGATGCTTTTGCAGGTTTTTATTTAGAGCCTCCAAGTATTTTGTGTATTTATGTGTATTTTTTGCCAGTGCTGTTTTAGTAGGTCTGTGTGTGGCTGGAGATGTGGTGCAAGTGTTAACCTTCTCCACTTGACTGTCTGTTCCAGTCTTGGGTGGAGACAGCTTAGCTTCCAGTTTGGCTGTATAACTGCATCTCTCGCATATGTTAGTGTTTTGTGGTAGGAGGAGAGGGTTGTCTGTGTACATGAGGCAGTTGTAACATTGCCTCAGGATACCCAGATTCACCAGCTGGACTGGAGAGTGCACCTGAAGTTGCCCTTTGGTCATGCCTGAATAGTAGGGTGAGCTGCTTAGTCACTTGGTTGGTGAGGGGTGAATAAAGAGCCTTGCCCTGCTGGGCAATCAGTGTCAGGGTATATTAGTGCTTGCTATTAGGTCTTAGCAAGTGCTGGGCTGTAAGATGCTTTTTGAGTGCTTAGGTTGAGAGTTAGACTAGTTTCAATGGAAAAACTGAAGAGGAGACTTAGTGGAGCCGGGAATAAGTTAACCGTAGCTAACCAGCATTGCCTGGTGCGCAAAACCGTGCAAACACATTTTTTATAGTAGGGAAATGAAAGAGAGAGAAATTAGCCCAAAATGGCCAATAAACTACTAATTTCTGGGGTGGAACCACTCCTCTATGGACAGATAGGTTGCTCAAAGCTCCCCTCTCTCACAGGTGAATAGAGAAACTTCCTTCTATCCAAGTAAGGTATGGGCAACTCAGAAACTAGTATCACAGCCCTGAATTCAGCACTAGCCTGACAACTGGACTATACTAGCTTAGAAAGGCAGGAAACAAGGAATTTTTTTTTTTTTTTTTTTTGAGAAGATAAGGCAAAAACAGCAAAAAATACACTTAAAACAGCTTTAAATGACGACAAACGATCAGAAAAGGCTATTGCATTTTAGTGTGTAGCCAACAACAGTTAAACAAATTATTTACACATAAAAACAACTTTTTAAAAGTACAGGCAGTCAGATAAGTACAATATGTGAAAATAACAAGCTTTTAAATCACAATAAACGGTGGAAAATCTGTGTTTAGGTGGAAAACAGTTAAGTACAGCAAGAAAGTACAGAAAACTGATACTTAATCACTACAAAGTCTCTCTTCTAAGCTAGAAGGCTTGTATCAGTTTAAGGCTTTCTAGTGCTACTCAGTAGGTTAGTTACAGGAAAGATGGGAAACAAGCACAGATGTGGTCTTTTAAACCAGAAAGTTGAAAGAGACGGACAAACTGTCCAAATGGTCAATAAACTACAATTTCTGGGCCAAGAATCTCTCCTCTCGTGGTAGACAGGCTACCTAGTGCTTACCACTCCCACTGATAAGCTAGAAGGTTTTCTTCTAACACAGAAAGGCTTGCAGGGCTCAGAAGCTTACCAACAGTCCCTGATGCAGCAACTCTGTATCTGGACTAGGCTAGTTACAGGAAAGGTGGGAAACAAGCGCAAGTGTGGCTTTTAATCCAGAATGTTGAAAGAGATGGAAAAAACTGCTCAAACGACCAATAGCTACAATTTCTGGGCCAGGAACCACTCCTCTTGTGGTAGATAGGCTACCTAATGCTTACCACTCCCACTGATAAGCTAGAAGGCTTCCCTCCAACACAGAAAGGCTTGGGGGGCTCAGAAGCTTACTAACAATCCTGGATACAGCAACTCTGTAACTGGACTAGGCTAGTTATAGGAAAGGTGGGAAACAGGCACAAGTGCGGCTTTCAAACCAGAAAGTTGAAAGAGATGGAAAACAACTGTGCAAACAGCCAATAACTACAATTTCTGGGCCAGGGACTCTTGTGGTAGATAGGCTACCTGATGCTTACCACTCCCACTGATAAGCTAGAAGGCTTCCCTCCAACACGGAAAGGCTTGGAGGGCTCAGAAGCTTACAAAGAGTCCTGGATACAGCAAATCTGTACCTGGACTAGACTAGTAACAGGAAAGACAGAAAACAAGCGCAAACACAGACTTTTAAATTAGAAGGTTGAAAGAGATGGAAAAGCTTCCCAAACGGCCAATAAACTATAATTTTTGGGCCAGAAACCACTCCTCCTGTGGTAGATAAGTTACCTAGTGGTTACCACTCCCACTGATAAGCTAGAAGGCTTCTCTCCAACACAGAAGGGCTTGGGGCAGCTCAGAAGCTTACCAACAGTCCTGGATACAGAAAATCTGTACCTGGACTACACTAGTTATAGGAAAGGCAGGGACCAAACGCAAAATGGGCTTTTAACCAGAAAGTAGAAAGAGATGGAAAAATTGCCCAAATGGCCAATGAACTACAATTTCAGGGCCAAAACCCACTCTTCCCATGGTAGATAGGCTACCTAGTGCTTACCACTCCCACTGATAAGCTAGAAGGCTTCTCTTCAACACAGAAAGGCTTGGGGGGCTCATAAGCTTACCAACAGTCCTGGATACAGCAAGTCTGTATCTGGACTTGACTAGTTACAGGAAAGGCAGGAAACAAGCTTAGATTTATTTATTTTTTTTGTTACAGAAAAGCGGCTAAAATAGCAGTAAATACAATTCAAATTGTAGTGCAGGCCAGCACACCCAAGTGTGTAGCAACACTGTGGCAAATACAGTTCAAATAAATGCAATTAAATTAACAAATGACTAAAAAACAAGTGCAGAAGGCAGTAAATTAGAAGGCTACTAACAAGCAGTAATAAGTGCAGAATAAGAGCAACTAAATAAATAACAGCATGCAGAAGAGCACTAAAACAGTTACAGTAAGAGTAGCTGAATTAAAAAAAAAATATATATATATATATTTTTTTTTTTTTTTTTTTTTGAGGGAGGGAACAGAGCAGGATTAAGATGCTACAGGGGTTGTCCTTCCCAAATGCTCTCTTTCTACACATTAGGAGTGCCTGAAATCAGAATATGATCTCACTGCCCTCAGTTGAGTGAGCAAATGAGATGGGCCCAGAAGGAGTATCCAAATACAAATCTACAAGAGGGGCGGGCAATTTCAAAGCCACCAACATTAACACCAAAATAAGAACGGGGGGGGGGTGAGTGGAGAACTAACTGTAGAGAGACAGCCACATCTTCAGTTAAGTTAATATTCAGTGAAAAACACAAATAAATAAATTAAATACAGTACTACATGCAAAAGAGCAGATAAAAGTGTACTTAAATTTATACGTCCAGCTGATTTCAGGTAGATGTTAGCCGGCCAAAGCTCTGACATTAAGCAGTTGGAGCTGCCAGGGAAAAGAGAAGACTGAAGAGGCCTGTGATGATGGCGGTATTGCCAGCTATGCCAGGAGAAGTAGGGCAGGGGATGTGTAACATATGCTAGCATAGCTAGCTGGAGTTTTGTAAAGAATTATATGTCATTTGTATATCAAGCTGAATTGTACAGATGCTTGTGTTGAAAAAAATGTGTTTGTAAAGCTGCTTGTGTTAAAAATGTACCAACAGTGGGTCCTGCTGGACAGAAAAGAAATACACCTGTATATCAAACTGTATTGTAACTGTTGAACTGAATATATCATAACAGAGGATAATGGAAGATAAGAGGTTAATTTCAGTCTAGCTAACTTTGAAAGCTAGTCTGAAATTAAATTACCTGGTTTAGGCCATAAAGATTTTATCTTACAGCTCTGACTGCAGCCAGAGACAAAATGTCTGTAAAAACCAGGACTAGGAATTCTACTGTATTGTCCTTAGGGGAAATCTAATTGCTACCCCGGAAGGGTGGAAGTTTTGAAATGGTTTTATAGTTCCAGATGCTATAACACATCTCAACAAAGCTCTATCTGTGCGTGTGATAATACATATATACTAAATCCTGGTTCGGTTTCTAGCAAAGTGGGTAGTGTCGGAACTAGAGTCAGATGACCAGCTGCATGTGATGTCATTCTATAATCCAGCACTGAAATTATGTTTTAATACTAGATGAGACAGAAGTCTCAGTGCGGTCTGTTTTTGAAACCTGACAAAGAAGGAAGACCACTCGCCCACTTCATCTTGCCTTACTTTAATAAGTAACCAGGGAATGGTATTTCTTTAGATCAATCAGGAAAATATAGTGAGATTAGTTAAGTACTTTTTTTCCACCTGTGTGAATCTATCCATCTGTGTTATTTTTAATATGTCCAGTGAGAGAAACTCTGGTGTTTATTGTATATAGATATTTAGTATTTTCATGTTGTTTTATTATTTATTATTAAATATATTTAAACATTTCATTGTAGCTGGTCTTTTAGAGAATATTTTAACATTTGAGAGTACTTATATTTATTTGGTGACACTGTGGCCACTCATGAAAGCCTTGCTGCATTGGTCAAACACTGCCATTTCTATTAGTATTAATTATATTCAGTATAATTGGATACCCTTGTAAGACCCATAGAGTAGTTGGCTTTGGAGTGTTTTAGTGGCAGTGGAACTACCTTGTAGTCAGCCTTTCCCAGGTATATGTGTGTGTGTGTGTGTGTGTGTGTGTGTGTGTGTGTGTGTGTGTGTGTGTGTGTGTGTGTGTGTGTGTGTGTGTGTGTGTGTGTGTGTGTGTGTGTGTGTGTGTAAATTAAATCTCAAAGAGTGTGTGGGTCAGCTACATGGAGCTGGTTTCACAGAGAGGGTGGTGGAGGACTTGGCTTGGAACACTCAGCTGAATACTCAACTCTACAGCTGTGCCAGTGAGGAGTCTTATTGGGGGCCTGAAGAGAGACAGGTAAACCCAGCCCTGGGACTGAGTATGTTCCATGGGTGGTCTTAAGGGAAATTGTGCTTGGTGCAGAGATCTGCATCTGGAAATACTGTGTGTATCTATTTTTTGTTCCAGGTGAACATCCCTCTCCAGTGTCAGTGGTGAGGATAAAGGCTCCATGATTACTGGCTCAGAAGAGGGGCATCACAAGGCTTAAGAATGCTTGCTTCATTTCAAGGGGGAGGTAAGAGGCACAAAATTAAAAGCACATGCTCCATGGTAGAATCCTTGGTGAAAATTGGGAATCATGCAGAGTTGCTTGCCTATGGGGGTGGAGGGACAAATTGGTCATGGCACATAGAGTTACGGCATGCACTGCAAATACCTATTGCATGCCAGCCCCTTGGACCTTGGCCACAAGTGATTATGATAGGATGTTAGGGTCAAAAAAACAGAATACCCAAAGCCATTCCTGATGGCTATGTCACTGAGGATCATTCTAGTTGGCTGTCACCTGAGTGATGGGAAACAGATATGCCAGCTGTTAAAGAGAGGGTATGATGGTCAGCAGGCAGCTGGGGAAAAATAGAAAAAAATCTTTACAAATTATTAAATATTTGCAAATTGTTTCTGAACAACAAGAAGACATATACAGACAGTTTAAAAAGTCATTAGGAATGTAGGGTACAATAATTTCAAAATAAATAAAATTATCAACGTTATGCAATAGAGCTATACAAATGCTACCAAAAATGAAGGGAAATGTCAATAAAAATAAAAAATGTGACAGAGCAATAGAGGTGGAAGCAAACAAGAGATCTGGTAATATCAGATTTACAGGGGAAGTCCACTTTGCTTGTATGCATTGCTTGGCTGCATTCCTAAAAGAAGTTTCAGAGAGATATAGGAGTTGTCAAACTGTTAGCTGAAGGCAATTCCATAACTTACATGCTATAGCATAGAAATAGAGTCCCTACTGAAATTTAGTGGAGAGTAAGTCTTTTCCTGAAATTAGTTTATAATCACAGTATGTTGGATGATACGTACCATTCTCTGTGGTCTTTATCACAAGGCATTATTAGCACAGTATAACACAGAAAGTATATGTCTGAGCAGGAGTGCAGTTAAGCAGCATTAAAACACAATCCACTGCAGTGTCGTCACAAAGAGACCCAGTGCTGAAACTGATGAGGGCAACCAGCAGCAAGTCTGGCTATTCTATTATAACTCATTTGGAAAGATTCAAGCTGCAAAGAGTGGGAGTGAGAAGGTGTAAACATTCTGCAGTCTACAGATGGTAGTCATATAGGGTTTAGAGTGAAAAAAGAGACCCACTTTATAGATAACTTTTAAGGTAATATTTTTAAGTGGTCAAACTTTATGAGTTAATTGACTCTAATACCTTGAAGCTTGTTGGACTATACTATCTCTGTGAGGGAACTGTCATTTGATTGTACTGGAAGATATACATTTATGAAATTAGCCAAGAATCTGGTGAAAATAAAATATAGCTTTGGATTTCAGCAAATGTAATATGATGCCAGAATTGCTAATCCAGTTCTGAAGTTAACCAAAGCATCATTGCAGGTTAATATTTATAATGGGGATTGATAGGAATAGAATTGTTACATCCTTACACTGGACATATTTAGCTGTTCTACAGAGCAGTAGCATATTGGTAATGAACTGTTCCATCCAAAACTTGAGCCTTGCAGTGCCTACCACAAAGGCAAGGTCCTGCAAATGACCTGACATCCAGTATACAAATGACTAGTAAACCAGCCAAGGGCTGTCAAATGTAATCTGGTGAGGATATGAAAGAGATAAAGGTAATTAAGACTATCAGAAATTGTTGGTCTAGCTACAGTGGCCTCACAGAGTTGACTGACTGAGCTATTCTCAGTGAAAGCATGTAAAAGCAAGTATAGAAAATCTGGTAGAATAACCAATGTGAAAACCTGCCCTGAGAGTAAAGGAGATAGTTACTGGAAGATGGGTGGTCGACAGATGACCATGTATATATTTTCCAGCACTTTAGACAGATGGGCTACAGGAGCAAATTTTTCCAAGAATTATAAGCACAGGAATGTTTACCATTTTAAAGAGGTAAAATTAGGCCTCTTTTCCCAGAAGGGAGGACACAAATTTCCATAAAAGAATGGAAATGGACAAGACAATAGACTGGACACTGAGTTAAAAAAGATCGGTGAGGAAGCATTATGACAGTAAGATGTGCTAGCTTTAGTGTCTGCATAGAAGTACAGATGTAACTAGGAGATTCTGACAAGAAGCTTAACAAATATATCATGTTGTTTATTGATGTGGGGGTCCATGGTTGTCCAAAGAAATAAAGGAAGCCCCACTGATGAAGGACTGCCAAAACTGGCTAGCTACTGTTTTCACAAAGGCAAGATGCCTCTGTCTGTAGTGAAAGGGGTACATATACAGTGTGGGTGCAGAAATACTGTTGCTGTGTCCTTACACATCAGATAATTAAGTGAAAATTGGAATAGGACTGTTGTTTGAGCTACTTAGGAGGTCCTGGAAAGGTGACAAGCTTAGTTCAGTGACCAGGTTAAATCTGATACTGTATTCCAGAATGTTCTATATTGCTTGAATTTCAGTGCTGTAAGCACCTGACTCTACCAGAAATTAGAAAGTCTACTAGTTAGAGACTGAATGTGGGAGGAAGAATATCCGTAATGGAGGGATGCATAAAGATAAGTTTCAAAGGAATAAAAAGGAATAACTTGCAGCACATATATGAAGAAAAAATCATAAAATTATCTAAAAGTTGTGAACAAGAAGAACAAAAATTAAAAATATGAGCTTAATTACACAGCAATAACATCAGGTATCTCCTGAAAAAGATAGTGGACCACAACAAGTGAACAGAAGGGGTAAAATCACTGCAAGTGCTGAGTGGTAAACACACCCATCAACACACAATTAAAACCGGAAAGCAAATTAAAATCAAGAAGTAGAATGACTACTGTACATAAAAGTTACACAAAGAATTCCCATTATACTGCACTGTGCCTTCAATATAATAAGCAAAAAAAAAAAAAAAAAAAAAACAACAGAACTAGTATTTGTATGAGTAGATCAAATGAGATAATAATTCCTTTCTGACCATCTTTCTTGAAATGAAGGAAGAAATCAGTCAAAGCACTGGGAGATATGAACTTTGCCCAATAAGAAGTGTGTAAAGTAGATCACATATAAAATGTGCATTTTATCAAGTAAAGAAAAATGGATCAGGTAGTGTACAGTGGAAGTTTACACCTTACTGTATACAGTACAATGTCAAAGCATTGTGTAATTACACTAGCATGGCTTTTGAAAAAAAGATAATCCCAAGGAATCATTAACAAGAGTGCACACTTCGCACTAAGCCTACACCTTTAATTGTTGTTAGCATGATAAGTAGAGGTGCTTGAGAATATGCAAGCTGCTAAGCAAGCCTACACATTCAGCAGCACCCTTTCAGGGCCAGCACAAGTATTAGCAAATACAGGAAGGTGCACAGAAGCTCAAGCAGACAATATAAACAACTGCTTGTGCATACACGCAAACCCAGTAACAGAGCATGCATGGACAGCACAATACAAGGCAAGGGCAATTAGAATGAATGTATTTACAGGCAGGGGAAGCTAAATGAGGAAAGTGTACTTGTATATATTTAGCTTAGTGCACAAAAAGCAGTATTTAAATAAATATCTTTATTTAAACAAGTAATCATACTCAATTAGTCACACATACATAAACAGAAACAAAATGCTGACAAAGGATGTAAGAGGTACATAAATGTAACAGTGCAACAAAGGGGGAATTAATGAGATAAATGTTTCTAAATGCTGAGCTGAGATAAAAGTTAGCAAGGACAGCAAATAAAATAGGGGAATATTTGCATATACTGCAGTTGTTGCATATCAGATGTGTATCCTCAAAGTTATCTGTTATAACTAAAGGTATGCTGTATTCCACACCTATCATGTAAAAACAAAAATAAATGAACCTTATAACTGTTTTTGCATGCATTTCAGAAACAGACATTTTTTGGCTCTCATTTGTCACTTGTAACTATAGAAAGCGCATTGTAAATGTACACATGTATAAGCCAAGCATGTGATTTCATATTAATGCAAATTATACATAGTTGCATAAACACAGTCATAAAACCTAATTGAAAGGTTACCAGTATACATGTTCTGTGGCTTGCTCAGTAATATTTGTGTTACTCACATGATTACATTGAGAATGTGTAGCTACATCTGTGTGGCAGGTATACGGAAACTGGTGATGATGATGATGATGGGTCGATGTGACATATGCACATGCAAAATGTGGCACGGTAATGTGGCATTTGCAAATATGCCCATAAACTGTGGTATAACCAGGTATAGTCAGTTACATAGCAAATAGGTTTCTTCTGAATGTTATGATGTATATCAACATGTATAGGATGGATTTATGTATAAAAATAAAAGTACATGCCAGCATTATGCAGTTAATACAATCAGCTAATGGGACAAAGTAGCAAATGTAAGGCAACAATAATTTATGACTATGATGCTTTGTGTTACTGTAAGAAATGATATGATTGATGTGTGACTTTCCTGGTACAAGTGCAACATCATACATAAATAAGTGTATTAAACCACAAATGTGAATGCAGCATATTGTAACTGATGTACAGTCCTGAAGTGAACCTTGTTGAAAGCAATAGAAAAAACTGTATGACACTACTGTAAGAAACATTACACTCAGGTGAAACAGTAACATGCATTACTAATTATACAATGGCTGGCCATTAATATTCAAAAATGAGCATGCTGATTGGCCAACCCAACCAGCATGCTCGCTGTAAATCTGAGAATATACTAGCGGAAAAAGGTCCAGTCGCCCGGACTTTTTCCGTTAATATATCTCATGATTTTTTTTTTTACTTTTTTTTTGCTGTGTAGAGATGGCAACAGAGAAAGGAAGATCTCCTTTTTTTTTTAAAGATATCTCGCTATGTTATATGAGTTGAAGAACTCGTATGACATAGTGAGATATCTTAAAAAAAAGCAACAGAGATCTTCCTTTCAACGGACAAAGGAAGATCTCCATTGCTTTTTTAAAGATATCTCGCTATGTTATACGAGTTGAAGAACTCATATAACATAGCGAGATATCTTAAAAAAAGCAACAGAGCTCTTCCTTTCTTTGTTGCTACCTCTGCACAGCACTGATCGACTGCGTAAGCGTGGGAACACAAGTCCCTTACGCATGCGCAGTACATCAGAAATGCCCCAGGATACCAGAAAAATGTGGAAGGGCAACACGGAGTCATTATACAATGAAATTATTTAAGAAAAATAAGTATTTTTTTCTTAAATAATGTCATTGTGTAATAGCAATAATCCACGGCTGGGTGTGGGCAATGCTGGATTTACCCATGTTGGCTTTGTTTTCGCCCAGCCATGGGTTATTGCTTAAGTAACCTGTTGATGATTTACATTTCACATGTACCAAATGTACACTGGCCTGTGAAAAATGTTGCTACCCTCTGCGTGTAGGTCACCATCCGCACTTTGCTGATGTTGGCAAAGCCAGCATTACAGAAGCTAATGTATGTCCGATCAAAGAACAACAAATGACAACAAATATCTCATGACATTTTGATAACTTAATGGTCTGTCTGTTATACAACATGTATCTATTACATGATTATACAGGGCATGCTCATAAGGAATCAAAGAATGAGTACAATAATATTAACTATGGCTCCCCTAACATGGAGTGTGAGACTAAAAGAAATATGGCCCTCTTACTGTACCATATCTACATTCTTTGCCTAAACCACCCTTGTCTGCTACAGTTTGTCACTCGTCTTGTGTATTTAAATAAGACAATGAGGCTTGGATGTTCGTTTAAGTAGTTTATTACACACAAACTCATCAGCATGGGGGACTAGAACATTAAACTTAAACGAACTAACTGACTGACTGCTAAAGACACATTCTTTCACTTTGCTCTTGCTTGCATGTGCTCAGTACTTATATGCACGTGCCCACTGACTGAAATGCTTCGTAAAGGTACAACACACACTCTGATCTACATCCTCCCTCTTTGACTATTCTGTCCTGCAGTGAAAAAATGACAACTGAATAGGCATGCAAATTATACAGACATATGTAAACAAGAACAATCATGTCCAGATTGCCATGTATCTAGGATTAGGTCCTGAGATACAGCCTGACCTCATAAAAACAAACAAACATCGACAAACCATGATGCTTTGCCAGAGATGGCCTGCAACTGTCGCCCCTGGGATTCCGGATACAGGCTAAGGCTCTAGCCACCCCTATAGTGCCTTTTTTAGGCAAGGTTCAAATGACAAATTCACCACCGTAACAGGTACAAGCAAGAAGAATCGGAGGGTATTGCTACTCTATGCTAGAAGTCTAAACCTCAAAATGTACTCACTCGAGGCACTCCTTAAAATGGAGAACATCGACATCTGTGCAGTGACAGAGACCTGGTTCAAGGCTCCAGAGAGTACCCCTGCATTACCAGGCTATAATTCATACCACACCTTTCGGCCACCTAACCTGGACCGAAACACTAAAGGCGGAGGTGTGTCCATATTCATTAAGGATATCCACACCTCCAGGCTTGTTGCTCAGCATAATGCATCTGAGATTATCCAAGTGCAGCTAACTCTGGCAGGACCGCAATCCAAATTGTAGCTTGCTACAGATCCCCCACCATACCCCAGAATTCTCACTCCTCATTTCTTGATACACTGGAAAATATTAGGGTACAACCTAACACCCTAATAATGGGAGATTTCAACTACCCCACCATTAACTGGGAAAACTACTCATGTACCAACTCTTGTGCTCAACGTTTTCTGGAATTCATAAATTCCAATGCCTTGGATCAACTTATTCACACCCCCACCAGGGGCAGCAATATCCTAGACCTAGTTATTGCCAACATGGGCAACCGGTGCTCCACACCAGAGGTCAATTCCTCGTTGGTCAGATCCGACCACAAGCTAGTTACCCTAGACATCCACATCCCTCTCCCACCCCCCATTAGGGAAGCCACAGTAAAAAATTTCTCCAAAGCCAACTTCACGCTTCTTAAGACAAAAGTGGCAAACTTCACGACACCCATGCTGATGGACAATAGAGGTATGACTGCTGAATCCTACACAAATGCACTTTATAAGCACTTACATGAGTGCATGGATCATGCAATCCCTAACAGAACCAAGATGCTATCCTCCAAAAAAAGGAAGCCAATCTGGTGGTACCCTGCCATAAACAAACTCTACAACAGAAGAAAGAAGCTGTTGCAAAAAAGAGTAAAATCCCACGATTGGAGAAACTCCCTGGTCAGCCTCAGTAAGAAGCTAAGATCCCTCATAAAATCCTCCAAAGCTAGTTACGAAAACAAAATCACCACTGATTCTAAAGACAACCACAAAGCATTCTATAGCTATGCCAAGAATCTCAATGGCAACACTCAGGTCTGCTCTGAGTTACAGCACAATGGTACTAAATATACAGAACCAACTGATATTGCTAACATCCTGGCAGATAGGTTCAGTGCTAACTTTACCCCCCTGTCATCCCCTAAAGGGCCCATCTCTATACCAGAAGAATGCAAAGTTCCTGTAATCATGGCTGCACAGGTAAAAGAACACAGCATCCATTGGACCTGACAACATCCCAGGCTGTGTTCTACATGAACTACAGAATGAACTGGCACCCCACATAAGTACCATGTTCAATCATAGCCTCACCTCAGGCTATGTACCCACTGAATGGCGCACAGCGATGGTTATCCCACTCCACAAAGGGGGAGCCACCACAGACCCCAGAAACTACCACCCCATTAGCCTAACGAGCCTGGTCTGCAATGCTATGGAATGTAACACCATGGAACTTATAAACAATGACATTGGTAATCCCCAAACTCAGAACTCCACCCAGTTCGGGTTTGTAAAAGGCAGATCATGTCTCCTAAACCTGATAGACTTCTTTGAAGCAGTCACCAAGGCTGTAGATGAGGGTAAGGTGGTTTATACAGCCTATCTAGATCTCGCCAAGGCTTTCGACACCATCCCCCACTCTGGAATTATAAACTCACTAAACTAGGTATAAATCCCTATGTCACAAGATGGGTTGCCAACTGGCTCACTGACAGAAACCACACTGTGAAAGTAGCAGACTCCAAATCCAACTTCAGACCAGTGACAAGTGGAGTACCACGGGGTTTGGTCCTGGGTCCTCTCCTGTTTGGTATCTACTTCTCTGAAGTACAGGCTAACACAGAAGGTGTTTGGCTAATGAAGTTCGCAGATGACTGCAAACTAGGAGCCATAATCAAAACTCCAAAAGATGTGGACATCCTACAAAACGGCCTCACTGAGACAGATGCCTGGTGTCAAAGCCATGGCCTCAACCTCAATGCCAAAAAGAGCATTGTCATCCCTTTTGGTAAAAATTCTGTACCCATGAACTACCACATAGGCGGTAGTCTACTTAACACCGAAAGTGTGATAAGAGACCTTGGGACACAGGTGGACAGTAGTCTCTCCTTTGATAATCACATTGCCACAGTAGTCAGGAAATCCTTCTACGTGGCACACCTCATCACAAAAGGTTTCTCACCCAGGAAAAAAGAGGTCATTGTTCCCCTCTACTCGTCACTCATTAGACCCATTATAGAGTACAATGCCCCTTTTGGTATGTACCTCACAAGACATCTAAAACAACTGGAAAGGCCACAGAAATACCTCACAAAGAGGATTACTGGCCTCAAACAGATGCCCTACGCAGACTGTCTCAAAAAACTGCAGCTTTACTCCGTCACATATCGCCTACTCAGAGGCGAACACTGCCTAACACATAAAGCTATGTCAAACCCAGAACTTTTAGACATGCTCCACTTAAAGAAATCCCAATCCCTATGAGCTACATGCTCTAGGGACCTAAACCTTGTCACCACAATAAACAGAACATGCTGGAGGGATATATTCCTATCCCAGAGACTTCCCCTACTCTGGAACAAACTACCTATCGATATCAAACAAAGCTCCTCATTAGCACTCTTCAAGAAAAATCTTGATGATTGGATGGGAGATAGGAAATTCACCCTGGGGATCATCTCTGTGGCTCTGCTCGACAGTGGCACAGGAAAATAATTTTCTTGGGTGGCGAAAGCCAGGGTACCTTTTGGCTAGGCTTCTATAGGCCCTAGGGCCAATAGCCTAGTACCTACCCATGAACCTATGAACCTATAATATAATAATCAGAAATGAGTTTAGCAACAGGGACAGTCATTGGGAAGTGTTCTGCTTCAGGATTTTCAGGTATACTTTCAGGAACAGGAACAGATGATGAAATGTTCTCTGGAACAGGAACATTGGACAAATCACTCTGAGAATTAGAGTCTCTATTACAGGCAAGATGCTATAACACTGGCTTGGACACCAGTAGTAAATGTTTCCAATTCCACCTAAATTCTATCCCTTGCGATTTCACAATGTACAATCTCGGTTCTTCACAGAAATGTTTCACAAGTCCAATCCCATCAAATACTTTTGCTGTCTGCATCCTCACTCTCTCTCCTTCTTTTAACAGATTCAGAAGTTTGCTGGTCTTGTTGTAGTAAGACTTTTGGGACAAATGCTTTTTTAGTAGTTGAGCTTTTACTGCTTTGTTGTTTTTAGCACTCAGAATCAACAAATTCTTATTGATTGGTAGTGTGGTTCTGGTTTGTCTCGACATAAGTCTCTGAGCAGGTGAACTAAGTAAATTATCATGAGGAATGTTTCTGAGATAAGCAAGTTTCAAAAAACATCAGAATTGTCTCATTTGGATCTCTCTAACACCTGTTTTGTACATTGAAGTTCACATTTAGCCAAGCCATTTGATTGTGGGTATTCAGGACTACTAGTAACATGAACAAAGTCCCACATTTCAGCAAAACTTTTAAACTGCATTATCAGAAATGACTTTGTGTGGACTACCATGGACAGAAAAAAGTCTCTTCAACTTCATAATGACAGTACTGCATGTTAGATTAGGAAGTAGGTCAATCTCGAACCAATCTGAATAAGAGTCTGCTAATACCAAGTAATGTTGACCATTCCACTTGAAAATATCTGTAGCTACTGTCAACCAAGGTAGTTCAGGAATCTGCCTTAACTGAAGTTGTTCTTTTTGTTGATGAGCTTTAGTACTGTTACAAACAGAACAAGATTAAGGTACCTTCTCAATATCTTTTGACAAAGAAGGCCAAAATATTAATCCTCTCTCCATTCTTTTGGTAGAATCAGTTCCTGAGTGGCCACAGCGCAAGATTTTAATATGCTCTTGTTGCAAGGATTTTGGAACACTTTTGGACCTTTCATGATGATACCATTTTCCATCAAAATCTCAACTCTGTAGGGACAATACTGCTGCACATCTAATGGTAAACAAGATTGCTTTGAGGGAAATCATTGACTGATAAAATGGCTGCGCTTCTGGAGAACTGGATCTGAAGCTGTGTGAGTTCTAAGTTCATCAAGACGTGTGGAAGAAAAATTTCTCACTTCGATGACTTCAAATTCAGGTTGCTCATTCTCATGCTGTTCACCATTTTTTTCTGGGTATTCTGAATAAAGTATCAGCAAAATATAGAAGTTTGCTTTTTATGCAAACCATTTTGAAATTGTACTTTTGCAATTTGAGCACAATGCGTTGCAATCTTACAGGAGCTGTGTGCATTGGCTTTTTCAAAATAGTGACCAAAGTTGGTGGTCGGTCTCTATTTGGATAGGTCCGCCATAAATATAAACATGGAATTTCAAACATGCAAATACAATTGCCAAGAGCTCTTTCTCTATTTGAGCATATTGCATCTTGGTTTGGGTTAGAGTTCTCGATACATAAGCTACTGGTCTATTCTCTTGAAGAGTGACTGCACCGAGGCCAAACTTTGAAGCATCACATGAAAAAGTTACTGGTTTGTGAACAACATAATATCTCAGAGTGGGTGGGGTCACAATTTTCTGTTTTAGGACATCAAATGCTCTTTGGTTTTGTTCTGACCAGGACCAGGTTACATCTTTGCATGTCAGCTTTCTTAGCGCTGCTGAAAGTTGACTTAGATCTGGAATGAACCTTCCCAAATAGTTGACCATGCCAAGAAAACGTAAGGCTTCGATATTGTCTTGAGCTGGCATCTCAAGAATTGCTGCCTGCTTGGAAGGATCTGGTCATAAGCCTGAACTGGTAAACAAATGACCCACATAAGTAACTTCTTTTAGCCTGAGTTTACATTTCTGAGGATTCAGTTTAAGATTCACTTCACGAGCACGTTCCAGAAATTTCCTGAGGTTTCTATCTTGTTCGAGTTCACCATTGCCTCCTACATGAATATCATCTACTATTATGGCACATGGACAGCCAGAAAAAAAATTGTTCCATTGCACGTTGAAAGACTTCACTGGCAGAATTTATTCCAAATGGCATTTTCAAAAATCTGTACCTTCCAAATGGTGTACTGAATGTGGTAATCAATGAAGATTTTTGATCAAGCAAAATTTGCCAAAATGAACTTTTTGCATCTAAGACAGTAATAACAGTGGCATTTGGCAAGAGGGCAGCAACGTCCTCAACTGTATGCATTGGATGATGAGGTCATAGGTTCATAGGTTCATAGGTAGGTACTAGGCTATTGGCCCTAGGGCCTATACAAGCCTAGCCAAAAATGTACCCTGGCTTTCGCCACCCAAGAAAATTATTAGTCATCAAAATAGTCATTTCAGTGCTTTGTTCAAATCTCTTGGCTCATTACAAGTTACAGATGTAACTCTGATCTATTAATAACAAATTCTAACCTCAGAAGCCTTTTTAACAAAGTTCATGAATTTCATGCTGGCATTGCTCTGTACTCCCCAGATATAGCCGTGACTACTGAAACTTAGCTTAAGTCCCATATAAAAAATGAGGAAATACTTCCTACTGGGTACAGCATATTCAGGTTGGATAGGTTAACCAAACGTGGTGGTGGCATTGCCATACTTTTTAAAGATACTCTCAAACTAGTACAACTAAACTCTACTCCACCAGATCTCTCCAACTCTGAAATATTAACTATACTTCTCGATATTAACGCCCATAATTCCATTATCATTATAGCCGTCTACCTCCCTCCTTCTAATAACCTGTCTAACATTGAAAACATTCTAGGATGGGCTGAAAACATTCTAGCTTGGGCATCCTTCAACTTTACCCATGAAACTATAATACTTGGGGACTTTAACCTAGATTGGCTTATGTGTTCCTCCAAAACTCCCACCAACTTCATAAATTTATACAACTTCTGTGAAAACATTAACCATCCTACATTCATTGTTAAGAATACCAATAGACAATCTATACCAAACTGAATTCTGACAAACAAATCTAATATATGTTATGTTGCTGGCTGTCTTCCTGAAACTCTCAGTGATTACTCTCCAACCTATCTAATCAGAAAATATACGCACAATACTAGTAACGTTGCATTCCACTACATTTGCAATAAAAAATAGTTCTCCCCCACTATATTTAATATACTTCTACAACAATATGACTGGTCACCTCTAAAAATCTTACATTTAGACTTTGCCATACAGTACTTTAATAATGCTTTTCTGCAAATACTAAATAACCTAGCCCCAATTAGGAGAATTCACACTAAAGATAAACAGCTACTTTGGTTATCAAAAGAAACAAAACTTCTACTTAAGCAAAGGGACAAAGCCTGGACTATTTTCCACAATAACAGAAATAAAGGCAATCTTACCTCCTATCAACAACTGAGAAATCAAGCCAAAAAAACAGATCAGAAAAGATAAAAAAAACATACTTTCAATCATGTCAACTGAAATACCAAAATAACCCTCAAAACTTCTGGCAAACTATAAACCTCCTGCTTAACCCCAGAAAACCCACTACCCCAGTGCCAACAACTAGCAGTTCTACAGGGTTTATAGCCACACAGTTCAATACTCACTTTATCACCTCGATAACTTCATTACTAAAAAACACGGCAAATTCATCTCTTTCCATACCCACACCCACCAACCTAAATTCAACCATTTTCTCTCTTAAACCAATTCAAACTAGCTATATAAAAAATCTCAGGCAGGTCAAAAATATGACACTGCACTGGTGAATTATGTGTGAAAAGGTCCCACACCATTGTACATCATTCCCAGTGTAAGTATTGGAGTGCAGACATAACTTTACAGAAGGAAGTCTTCTGTCAACATGACGGTGACATTCACATATCTTGAGTGCAACAGTCTATTAACACATACAGAAGTTATATAATCTGCTTGGGTCTATATTATGCTGTCAAAACACGTTAACATTAAACACCACATCGCCAACATGTATTCAGTGAAATTCACTTCCGCAATTTGCTGAATACTTAAAGAGCAAAGATGTAGTTGGCCAACTACACAATTTTGCCCTTTTCTCCACTGTAGTGCGATCTCATAGTTGGTATATTTAGTTAGGGTGGTGTGGGGGTGCAGGCCCCCACATGGGTGAGTTTGGTTTAAGTAAATTTAGTTCTGTTGGGTTGTGGGGCAAGTATTAGTTTGCCCTTTAAGTATTCAGCAAATCGCGGAAGTGAATTTCGCTGAATACTTGTCGACGATGTGGTGTCCGATGTTAACATGTTTTGAAGGTGTAATATAGACCCAATCTACTCACAGTATTTTATTTTTTTTTTTTGTAAAATGTCTCCCTGAAGCTCCCCACTGTGTGCTTGATGGCAAAGTATTAGCGCATGCATAATTATATCATTAGGTGTTGACCTTAAAATAGGAACTATCAGTAGTCTGTGGTGCTCCCTGCCAACCATTGTACAAATAAAGAGTTTAGATGCACAAACAGTTCTGATTCTGATGAAATCCAGAACTGTGTTATCTTAAGGTTTTATGTGTCGTGATTTACACATTCCTCATGACACTTGCAATACATTAATCATTATATGCCTATACAGGTGTATAGCTACACAGACCTCATATCTGGTGACTGTCCTCTTATTTGAGGCATGTTGTAATTATGTAGATGTATGCATTTGTATGACATGAGTGAGTAATAATGTCAATACATCTGTAACAGACATGTATGTGTCATAATTAACATACTTCAGAACATGGATGGTAATGAAACCACATTGATCCTCCCACCTAATGTGTGTAGAGCAGCAGTACTGTCCAAATGTGTCTACTCAACTATGCTTGTTAATATACAAAGGCTGGAATGTATCTAATATCCTGCAGTAATTTTTTGGAAGATATGAGCATGTCGTGATTATGGAACACTGGACCAAGTACGTCAAGTCTGGTGGACAGCTGGACAATGGAAACACTATGAAACAAGGAAGTTTATGGGCAGCATGCTTCATAACACTATTTACAAATGGAACATCCCTTAAAGAGGTACATTCAACCTGTAGCCTGTTGAAGAAATGGTAATAACTGTCTGCTGATAGTACTATCACCTGTCTTTTCATAGCACAGTGAGGCTAAGAACAGTACTGCAATTGGCATCAGACTAATGTGGCTGTTACACAGCACAGCAACTCTAAGCACAGTAGTGCAATGGGCAATAAATTAATGTAGCTGTTACATAGCACAGTGAGGCTAAGCACAGTAGAGCAATGGAGCAATGAGCATCAGACTAATGTAACTGTTACATAGCACAGCAACGCTAAGCACAGTAGTGCAATTGGCATCAGACTAATGTGGCTGTTACACAGCAGAGCAACACTAAGCACAGTAGTGCAATGGGCATCAGACTAATGTGGCTGTTACACAGCACAGCAACGCTAAGCACAGTAGTGCAATGGGCATCAGACTAATGTGGCTGTTACACAGCACAGCAACGCTAAGCACAGTAGTGCAATGGGCATCAGACTAATGTGGCTGGTACACAGCACAGCAATGCTAAGCACAGTAGTGCAATGGGCAACAGATTAATGTGGCTGTTACATAGCACAGCAATGCTAAGCACAGACGTGCAATGGGCAGCAGAATAATGTGGATGTTACATAGCACAGCGAGGCTTAACACAGTAGAGCAAGGGGCATCAGACTAATGTGGCTGAAACTCACAAGAGTTTGCCATAAGCTGTGTACAGCCATTTCCCATAAGTTACAGGTGCTGCTCACCTACGCAAAAAGACTGAAGAGACAGAAGGGGTGGGAAGAGGGAGATGTTTGGAGGTTGAGATAGAGACATACTAAGATACTTGTTTATGGAACATTTCTGCTCATATTTATGGTGTGTTACTGTTAGGGTTGTCATCATGATTATACTGTCAGTCTCTGTACATACAAAGGTAAAGATAATGGATGACAAAAGCCAAAGGTCAGGGACAATTTTTTTAAAAAATGCCCCTATAAACTTACAAATTTGCTAGGATAATGCATTGTCTGACCTATATAAAGTCTGAAAATCAGATGTATGTCATTACCTAATGACTTCAGTCCTCAATTATTTGCCATAAATCCACATATGTTCATTGGTTCGTAGGAGGTTACTAGGCTAACGGCCCTAGAGGCCTTACAAGCCTAGCCATATTTACCCTGAATTACCCCAATTATCGGTGGTTACAGGTTCGAAGCCACAATGGTACAGCAGTAGCATTGTTGCCTCACAGCAAGAGGTTCTCCTGTTCGATTCACGGCTGGAGTGCCTTCTGTGTGGAGTCTGCATGTCCTCCCCGTGGTCGAGTGGCCTCCGAAAGGCATGCGTGAATGGGTTTGCCTTCGCTGAAGGTTGAGCATTGGGCTGGCAACTCAGCACCATAAAAAATCTACTGCCAATAATTAGCGGACCGGAGTTCTGTTGTGTTGACCCCTAACCGAGAAAAGCCGAAAAGACAAAAAACAACATCGGCGGTTATAGGTTCTATGCTGTGATGAACATACCACAAATTAAGGTGCAGAAAGGTGGACATCCTTTGAAAATCTGCACACTTTAGAGGTACTTCTTTGTACAATAAAGTGTTTCCAGTATAGATCAAGGACAGGTAGAAGAGTGGAAACATGATGAGGACATAAGGAGGAGAGTGGTGAGTTAGTAATATATGTCGCACAGAGTCACACACATACTACTAATATGGAAAAACATTATATAATTGTATGGCATACTGCTGAATTCCAACTCTTTACAGTCTGATAAAAAATGTGCAGACAGGAGGAATATCTCAGCTCACCCCCATAGGAATTCATATCCTCACCAAAAATTATGCCACAATATGAAGACAAGATGATCAATTTCAACAATTGGCTTAAGTATTGGTGTCATTCAAAGGGGATCCAATGCCTGTCAGCCTGGGATGACATGCTCGACAAGCCACAATGCTTCGCTAGGGACAGCTTGCACCTGTCACCCCTGGGCTTTCGGATATTGGCAAAGGCTCTTGCTACCCCCATAGTGCCTTTTTTAGGCAAGGCTCAAAAGACAAACCCACATCCATAGGTATCACAAGGGATAAGAAACTAAGAGTAATGCTACTCAACACCAGAAGTCTAAACCTCAAGATGCATGCACTCGAAACTCTCCTTAGCATGGAGAACATTGATATCTGTACAGTAACAGAAACCTGGTTCAGGGCTCCTGAGAGCACCCCAGCACTACTAGGTTATACCTCATACCATGCTTTTCAGCCCCAAACCTTGGACCGAACCACAAAAGGAGGGGAAGTATCAATATTCATCAAAGATACCCACACCTCCAGGTTGGTGGCACAGCACGAAGCATCAGAGACTATCCATGTGCAACTAACAGTGGGTAAAACTGCCTTCCAGTTTATAGCCCGCTACAGACCACCCTCCCAAACCCAGAAACCCCACTCGGCCTTCCTGAGAACACTGGAAAATATGAAGGTCTCTCCAAACACCATTATATTGGGTGACTTCAACTACCTAAACATAGACTGGGAGCATTACTCTAGCTCCAACACCCTAGCCCAAAGGTTCCTAGAATTTATAAACTCAAATGCTATGGAACAACTTGTTACCACTCCCACAAGAGGGGAAAACATACTGGACCTGATTATCACCAACATGGGGACACTATGCTCCAGACCAGAAGTGTATCCCTCACTGGTAAGATCAGACCATAAACTAATCTCACTGGATATTCACATCCCGACCCCACCCCCTGCCCAGAAAACCACAGTGAAAAACTTCTCTAAAGCAAATTTCACACTCCTCAAAACCGAGGTAGAATCCTTCAAAGCCCCCGGGCCTGTGGAAAATATGGCCCAGACTGCAGAATCCTTTATAAATGCATTCTATGAACACCTTCAGGAATGCATGGATCATGCAATCCCAAATAAAACCAAGACCCAATCCTCCAAAGGCAGACATCCTGTCTGGTGGACCCCGGCCATAAACAAACTATACAATAGAAGGAGGAAGCTACTACATGATAGAGCAAAATCCCAAAAAGGGATGGCATTTCTGATCAGTATTAGCAAAAAACTATGGGCACTCATAAAATCGTCTAAGGCCAGCTTCGAGAGAAAAATTGCACAGGACACTAAGGATAATCACAAGGCTTTCTTTAGTTATGTTAGGAACCTGGGTGGGAATTCCCAGATATGCTCAGAATTAGTCCAAAATGACAAAAAATACACCAAACCCACAGACATTGCCAACATCGTAGCTGACAGGTTCAGCGCAAACTTCTCCCCCCCTCCCCACCAAAAGGGTAAATATCTATCCCAGCAGAGTGCTGCCCCCCCTGACATCTCAGATGCTCAGGTAAGAGCCACCCTCTCCAAAGCAAAAAACACAGCATCAATGGGACCAGACGGTGTCCCAGGCTGCGTCCTACATGAACTCCAAGAAGAGCTAAACCCAAACATAAAACTACTGTTCAATCTCAGCCTTACTACAGGATATGTACCCAAAGAGTGGCGTACAGCAACAGTGGTCCTTCTCGACAAAGGTGGTGCCTCAATGGATCCTGGAAACTATCGCCCCATAAGGCTGACAAGCTTGGTCTGCAAAGCTATGTAAAGGATCATCATGGACCTCATAAATAAAGACATCGGGGGCCTACAGACACTGGATCCTACCCAGTTCGGCTTTTTTAAGGGCAGATCCTGCCTCTTAAACCTGGTTGATTTCTTTGAAACAGTCACCAAGGCCATTGACGAGGGGAAGGTGGTCCACACAGCCTACCTGGACCTTGTAAAAGCCTTTGATACAATACCCCACTCGGGCATTATAGATAAGCTCACCAGCTTAAATATAAACCCCTATGTCACTAGATGGGTTGCAAACTGGCTCAAGGACAGAACCCACATGGTTAGAATTGCTGGAGCCATGTCAGACTCCAAACCAGTTACAAGTGGCGTCCCACAAGGCTCAGTCCTGGGACCTCTCTTGTTCTGTATATATTTCTCGGAGGTACAGGCCAACACAGAAGGACTGTGGCTGACCAAGTTCGCAGATGACTGCAAACTGGGCGTCATAATCAACTCTCCAGCCGACACAAGCATTCTCCAAAAGGGCCTCATAGAAACAGACAACTGGTGCCAGAGCCATGGCCTCAAGCTAAACGCCAAAAAGTGTATAGTCATTGCCTTTGTCAAAAACAAAGTGCCCACAAATTACCACATAGGTGGTAATCCATTAAGTACAGAAGAAGTAATTAGGGACCTGGGGACCCAGGTTGATAACAATCTCTCATTTGACAACCACGTGGCCAAAGTGGTTAGAAAAACATTTTATATAGCCCGCCTAATCATGATGGGATTCACATCTAGATCAGGGGAAGTCATCGTGCCTCGTTACTCATCCCTCATCAGGCCCATAATTGAGTACAATGCCCCTTTTGGGATGTACCTTACCAGACACCTGCAGCAACTGGAAAGACCCCAAAAGTACCTCACCAAGAGGATCAAAGGGCTCAAACAGATGCCATATGCTGCCTGGTTAAAGAAACTCCAGCTCTACTCAGTGGCATACCACCTGCTCAGAGGCGATCTGTGCCTGACGTATAAAGCCATGTCCAACCCGGAATTAATGGACATGCTGCACCTCAGAAAATCCAAATCCCATTGAGCTACGCGCTCGAGAGACTTGAACCTCAGCACTGAAATAAATAGGACATGCTGGAGGGACAGATTCATAACCCAGAGGCTCCCTTCACTCTGGAATAAAATCCTAGTCCAGGTTAGGCAGAGTCCCTCATTGACTCTCTTCAAGAGGAATATTGATGAGTGGATGGGAGATCGTAGGTTTACCCCAGATATCACTTCTGTGTCATTGTTAGACAGAGGCACAGTATACTAACCTCGAAAAAGGGCATAGCAAAATTAATTTAAAATGGGTGGTGAAAGCCAAACACACTCTGGCTAGGCTTATAAATGCCTAGGGCAGATAGCCTAGTATGAACCTATGAACCTATGAACCTATTAAAATCAGACATTTTAAGGGACACTGGCAACAGACTGAAGAAATGGAAAATATAGGCATCAGCCAACCTTCATCACATTTAAATGAATTGTAACAACCCTTAGGGTGTATGAGACATCCAGCAGTGTAATAGATATGTAAGATTAACTGCATCACAGTTTGGTACTTTTGCTGTGTTTTGCTATAGCTCAATGGACTTAAGTTTAATGGTAGGAATGTGGTCTGATACAAAACTCCAGTTTTTGCCATAAGATGTGCCTACTTTTACCTGTTTTAACTGTTTTGCTGTTTCAGTTTCCACTGTTTGCTGTTTGAGACTGCTTTTCCTGCACTTTGTATTTTATAGTACTTTAGTATTTTGTAGCATAGTCTATATTCAGATTTGCTGAATCTAGACTGTTTGGCATTATCTGAGCACTAAAAACATCCATCTTACATTAAGAGGGCTCCCTGCACCCTTGTGGCAGAAGAGTATAGCAAAGGACCGAACTGAGTTGGAGATTGTTGGAATAAGGCTCATTACTGAGCATTACCATTGGCCAGCTTGTTTGAAAATTGCTTAACTTGTTTTAAAAAAGAATTCTCACAGTTGCTACATAAGCCCTGCATTTGCATGGGTCTGCACCTGTTTTAACACACCTCCACAGAGTCTGTTGACCAGCCACTGCTCTACTATGTTCATCTGAGCAATCCACGGCATCTGTTTGCATGTAGCACACCTTCATGCAGCACTGCACAGTGGAGGTAACCATTGGCAGTTAGAGACACAAAAGCTAAAGTAGATTCATTTTCCCTTAGAAGCTGCCCATACTCCAACTGAGGAGTCCCTTAAATTGTGCTTAGCTGCTCGGAAAGCACCTCAGTTGGGCTTTTTACAGCATTTGCTACTTTAACTGAAATCTTCTAATCCCTAATAGACTTGTACCCCTTAAGACTCCCAATACTACAGATCCAGCATTAAGCCCCAATTAAACCACATCCTCATTAAAGTTTACAAATTTACACCTAGTATTATGGATGGTAAGTTCTCCTCTGTTTCTCCTTCCAACCTGATTTACCCTAAGGCAGTGTAGCAATTGCCTCATATACAGTGACAACCCACTACTCCTAAACCACTGTAGCTCAATTTGTGAGAGATGCATATGCGCTAAGAATTTGGAATCCTTGCTCTCTCATTCACACAACAGTGACACTGAACAGGTTCAGCCCACATACTACACCTCCTGCACAAACCACTCTCTCAACACATAAACCATCATATGTGGAATTATGCACCAGAAATGTACCTAAATGCCAGAGACCTCTGAAATATAAACATGCTACACCCAATACAGTATTTACAGCACTCAATACACATAAAACCACAAGAATACCTCTAGACCTCTTAGAGCAAGAAATCTGGACAAAGCCATATATAAAAGTGAGAAAAAGACCCAAAAATAGGGACAAATTTTAAATATTGCTCTTACAAACTTGGAAAGTTGATAGAATAATAGGTATGGCATTAGCTTGAATTTTTCTGAAGGGTATGAAGTCTGAAACTCAAATGTATGTCATTATTTTCCTAACTTAACTTCAGTCTTTAATGATTTGCCACTAATTTGCCAGAAAACCATGATTTTATGAAAAATGGACCAAACATATGAGGCAAAAATCTGGACATTCTGCAAAAATCTGTACAGTTGCAAGATATGACCACAAGCACAAGTGTCTCACCAAACAAGCCCCTAAGGCAAAGCACATCTAAAACAAATTTGTTGGTCATAGTGGACTGTATAGTGACACACACATATGTCCCACTCACCAGGCCAGACAAGAAGGTTACCGTCAGCTGTCTGTCGGGGGCCAGGATCCACCAGATCACACATGCACTCAAGTCTCTCCACAAGAAGTACAGTTATGATTTCATCACAGTTCATGTTGGTATGAATGAGTTGAGACTTACCTCACTAGAATATATGAAGAGAGACATGACTGAGCTCTTTGAAGATGTGTCTCTGACAGGTATGTCCCTAGCCTTGAGCAGCATACTACTTTCACCTAGGATGACACCACAATATAAACAAAAAATGATTGGCTTAGTTTCTGTTGTCATTCTAAGGGGATCTAGTACCTGTAAGCCTGGGATGACATGATAGATAAACCACTCTGCTTTGCCAGAGATGGTCTTCATTTGTCACCGCTGGGATTTTGGTTACTGGCTATGGCTCTTGCCTCCCCATAGTGCCATTTTTTAGGGAATGTCACAACAACATAATTCCCGACTTAAAAATATGTTCAAAAAGCAACCTCAAGGTTATGCTTCTAAACTCTAGGAGTCTAAATCTGCATTCACTGGAAGCAGCCCTCACCTTAGAAGGTGTTGACATCTGTGCAGTCACAGAAACTTGGTTTAAGGCCATGGAAAGTACCCTCACCATACCAGGTTATAATGCATTCCATATATTTAGACCACAAACTGAAAATGCGAGAACTAAAGGAGGTAGAGTATCAATATTCATCAAAGATAAATACACTTCTAGCTAAACAAAACTATTCCCTTAAACTAATCCAGGTCCAGTTGACTGTAGGTAAGACCCCTCTCCAATTATTGCCAGTTATAGCACCCCATCCATGAGCCAGGATACCCACACTATATACTTGGATCTACTCAGTTTGCTTAAGATACAACCAAACACCCTGGTTTCAGGTGACTTTAACTACCTATGCATAGCTTGAGTAAAGTATACATGTACTAACACATTTGCCCAAAATTTCTTGGACTTCATTAACTCCAGTGCCCTGGACCAGTTGGTTGACATCCCTACAAGGGGCCCAAACATTCAGGATCTGGTGCTTACTAACATGGGTGATCGTTGCACCACCCCATGTGTGTGACCCTCCCTAGTGAGGTGTGATCATAAATCAGTCTCATTAGAAGTAACAGTAATATCTGGCCCCCATTAGCAGCAACTAGGCTAAAAAACTTCTCCAAAGCCAATTACAACCTAGTATGTGATGGCATTAATAGCTTCCTAGCCTCTACCCTCACTGATGGCATGGACACCTATACTGGGATTTACACCAATGCCTTGTATAATCATCTATACAAATGTATTGACTCAGCCATACCTGATAGGATCAAAACAAGATCCTCAAGAAAGAACAAGCCTGCCTGGTGGATATCCACCATTAACAGGTTATACAAAAAGAGGAAGTAATGGCTGTCCAAGAGCAGGAATGGACATTCTTTGAAATGGAAGCATTTCCTCCTCAGCTTAAACAAGCAAATAAGACACCTTGTAAGGCATTCTAAAGCTAAGTATTCATCCAAATTAGCCTCCTTCAATAAGGATAACCATAAGGTCTTCTTTAGCTATGTCAGAAACCTTAAAGGAAAAACCAAGATCTGTGCAGAACTGGTTGTTAATGGCAGTACATATACTAAGCCCACACAAATAGCCAACCTGCTAGCTAACAGATTCAGTGAAAACTTCTCCCACCTGTCCCCATCACATATCCCCAAAGCATCCATACCACTTGCCTCCATCTAGTATCTCCAAGGGCCAGGCTATAAATGCTCTCACCAAAGCCATGGGACCTGATAATATCCCAGGATGCATTCTAAATGAATTTAAACAGGAACTAGCTGCACTGTTTAACCACACTCTGAGCACTGGTTTTGTACCTGCTGAATAGAAAACAACCGTCATCACATTACATAAAGGAGGTGCCTACATAGACCCTGGGAACAATCGACCCATAAGCCTGACTAGCCTAATCTGCAAGGCTATGGAAAGAATAATCATGGACCTTATCAACAAAGATATAGGAGACCTCCAATTGCTCAATCTGACCCAGTTTGGCTTCATTAAATGGAGATCCTGCCTCTGGAACTCGGTGGTCTTCTTTGAGACAGTCACCAAAGCCGTGGACAAAGGCAAATCCATGCATACAGCCTACCTGGACCTGGCCACGGCTTTTGATGCTATTCTCCACTCAAGCATCATTGATAAATTTACCCAGCTGGAGAACAACCCATATACAAAGTGGGTTGCAAGCTGGCTCATTGATAAAGCACAAAGTCAAAATAGGTGACTCTACCACCACCAGCAGACACCAGTGGTGTTTTACAGGGATCTGTGCTAATGCCTCTATTGTTTGGAATCTATTTCTTGGATGTACAAGCTAAAACAAAAGGCCTATAGCTGACAAAGTTTGCTGATGATTGCAAACTGGGTGCAGTCATCAAGTCCCCAGATGATCCCAACATCCTACAAGAGGGACTTACACAGACAAACCACTGCTGCCAAAGTCATGGGCTAAAACTCAATGCAAAAAAATGCGTTATCACCCCATTCAGCAAGGCTGACATCCCTGGAGATTATACATTAATAACAACACCCTAAGCATGCAATCAGTAGTGAGAGATTTGGACACTCAGGTTGACAGCAAGCCTTCCTTTGACCACCATGTCGCCACAATGGTAAGAAAGGCTTTCTACATAGGCCACCTCATAAGTAAGAACACTGCATCCAGAACGAAAGAGGTTATAACCCCCCTGTACTCTCATTGATCAGGCCAATAATAGAGTACAATGCTACCTTTGGTATGTACCTTACCAGGCACCTGCAGCAACTGGAAAGACCTCAAAGGTTTCTTACAAAGAAAATTCATGGTCTTCAGCATATGTCATACGTTGACAGACTGAAATCACTGTCACAATACTTTATGTCTTACAGACTACTAAGAGGTGACCTCTGCCTTGCATATAAAGCAATCTCAGATTTTTGCTCTAATGGAAATGCTGCACATTCATAAATCAAATGGTATAAGATGCACTCGCTCTAGGATCTCAAGCTAGTATGTGACATCAACAGGCTTGCTGGAGACACAGATTTGTCTCACAGAGGTTACCTCTCCTTTGGAATAAAATTCCAATTCAGGTGAAGCAGAGGCCCTCACTGACCCTATTTAAATGTAATTTGGATGATTGGATGGGAAACCACAAATTCACCACTGGAGTTTCACGTGTGTCCCTCTTTGACAGGAGCAGTAGTTGTTGACTTTGTTCTGCTTAATACCTTGATATTTTTGGGATCAGGGGTTGTACTTGTCTAGGCGTGTAAGGGCCTTAGGGCCATTAGTCTAGTAACCTGCTATGACCCTATAATCCTATGAACTGTCATTTACAGTCAGTTAGCATTCCTGCTTGGTACCAGGCAACATGCAGATGCTGAGGACACAGAGTAATAACACAGAAGGGGGTAGGTAGAAAGAGAAGGGGAAAGGGAAAAAGAAAAGATTTTTGCTTACCAGCCATTTCTAGTGATCTTTTTTGCGTGTTACTCTTAGGTTTGTCAGCATAATTATTCTGTCATGCTCTGTACAATAAAGTGTTCCCATTAGGGAGCAAGCAGATGAAGACAGAAGCAGGATAATGTTGGGTTAATAGAATATGTAGCTATCAGTTATACACAAAATACTCATATAAAACACGCAGTAAGGTTTTTGATATACGTCTGGATTAGAACCCTTGATTCTATGCTAAAAAGTAGTCTAGAGACTTGAACATTATTGCACATGCCACATAGGAACTCCTAGATCACACAGCTTAAATCACTTAATTAAAGGGACAGTGGCAGTATAGTGAAGTAATGGATGACATAGGCATTCAGCTACATCACAATAATGACAACTGTAAAATCTCCTATGGTGAACCTTATATCTAGCAGCCTAATAAATATTCAAGCGTAAACAATTATGAAACAGAAAGGAAAACAGACAAAGAGAGACATGGATACAGGGAGAGAAACATTTTTGGGAAGTGTCTGACCATCATTATGGTGGTTATTCTCAGGTTTTCCTCATAATTATGCTGTCATGTGCTGTTCAATAAATTGTTTGCAAAAGGGAGCAGGCAGGAGTAGGAAAGTAGAAACAAGGTTGACACATAAGCAGGATAATGTTGTCTTAATTATTTGCTCTCATGGGTCTGTAACATGTTTACAAATGCTTTAATGCTCCACTGTGAAAATACTGTTATCTATTTAGTTTTCTTTTCTTACTTGGTTCATGCTGCTGTTTACATTTACACACATATTACTAATATAAAATAACATTAAATAATAATTTGACATACTTCTGGAATCGAACCCTTGACACTATATAAAAGCAGATATTGGCAGATATATGAATTATCATAGCACAACACATAGGAACTCTTACTTTATGGCATCCAGCAGCCTAATAAGTGTTACAGTAACTAAATTAAAGTAGTGCCTTTACTCTGTATTTCTATTGCACAGCATGTTTAAGCACATTTGTGCAAAGACATCTAGACTACTGCAGACGGCCGTCACTCAGCATTGGTAGGTGCTGCCAAGCTACGTGCAAATGCTGAGCACAAAAAGTGAAGGCTTTTTGTATGGGCCATTTCTGGCCATATGAGTTGTGAGTGATTCTAAAATGTCAGGAGGGGGCAATCAGAGGAGAAGGCACAGAGGAAAGAATAAAGGAATGTGCAGGATGGTAGTGGGAGAGAACCATAATTATCCACTTCTTCACAGCATAAATGTAAATTTGTAAATAGAATTTGATGAATTTGGAGAGCCATCACACTAGGAATAGGTGAAAACAAAAGAGTAATGTTGTGTAGCCAATTAGACCAAATCAAATGAGTCAAGTAGACACACAAGTGAAGTGGAGCACTATGTATGGGGCATCACTTTTTGTGGAACAGATACCCATTTTTTTTCCTTTTTCTTCACAGAGAAAGGACTATTGTGGAAGGTGCTTAGGAATAAAAAGGTCAGGTAAGTTGGCTAGGTTAGGTAGCATGCACAGATATACAGGACATAGAAAATGGACAGAAAGGGCGAAGGACACAAAAGATTCAGGGTTGCAATGATTGAGGATAGGTAGGGGAAATTGGAGGTGCATATGTGTCCAGCTTGAGCACAGCAGGAATGTAGTCCTCACCCTCAGAACTGCCATCATCATCTCCTGCCTCAGTTTCCTGTGTCAGTGCTGGACATGACAATGATTTTTCAATCTGATGCAGGACATTTAGAGCTCTGCTGATTCAGGCACTGAGGCCCCTTTCCATGATGTCCTCCACCAGCCCTGTCAGCTCCTGATCAGTGACAAACTCACTACTTCCAGTACTACTGGGTGCCACTGCACCAGCAGCCAAGGCAGAGTTACCTGATGTAGGTGAAACAGTTGTACAGCAGGAGTTGTGGAGGCAATGCTGACAGGTTGCAACCCAGATGTGCTAGTTGTCTACTGCCTAAGATGACGCAGCCACGTGTGGAGGTATGATGGGCCAACTCCAGTGGTTGGGCCACCTGCCTGTGCTGATGGTCATTTAGGTTGCAGCAGCAATATATAAAAAAAAAAGAGATAGGGTTGAGGGAAACAAAACAGAGATAATAAGATCAGTGCCATGTCACATTCTTTTCAGTACATAAATATGACACATAACTATGTTTACCTTTGCCACAACCAGCTAGGATCTGAAGGCATTAATGTGTCATAAAATAAATCAATGTCAGTGTTATTATAAATAAAACTGCAACAGTTTACTTGACTATGGCATACTGAATATATGCTTTCAAAGTTAATATATTTTTTAATGCCATTTAATATTGTAGCAAATTATTTATACATACTATCGTGTAATAAAAGCTAATTTCATCTACTGGAAATTGAACCCGCACACACAGCTAAGCTGGTGTACTCATTGTCTAATGCAATCATTAAGAACTATTGCAGCAGTCATGTATACTTTGTATAAAGATTAGGTATAACTACTCAAGCTCATATGGACTGATGCACTAAAATGTATGATCTGGCTTGCACTTACACCTATTGTAGACTTACACCATGTCTCTCTGAAGTGAGCTAGTCTGTCCTTATGTGTTTCCTTATTAAAGAAAATAGTCTCAGCAGCTGTACAGAACATAAAAAGACAAGAAATGGAGGCATAATGGATAAATGTTTTGGCTGGCAAATCCATGCTACATCATTGACTGGTGATGGTTCACTATACTTACACAAATAAGGGGTGTTGGCAGTCTTATATTCATCCTACCATCATCTCTGGAGATCTTGCATGCACCTCTTCATGTCATTATAATGGTGATGACATTATTCCCCAGAGCATGGAATGCCAGCCTTGGCCAAGCAATTACAAGCCTCAGCCTTGTACTGAGACCCAATATAGTCCCACCGCAGAAGCCTGGAGCTCTAAGCACTTGATGAGGAGTGGCACAAAAATCCTGGACACTTCTTCACACAACCTTTGGGCTCTAAGTGGAGCACCATCCTCACCTTTGCCTGCCATGTCTACTGAACTAAATAGAGAAATTTGTGTCTGAATTGGTGCCAAATTCAAATCTAATATGTACCAGCCTGTGTGCAAAGAGGCAGAGCTTTGCTAGCTGCATTTGTGCAATTGAATGCACAAAAATGGCTTGGCAGTGACATTAGGAATGGTTCCTTCAAAAAAACAATGAAGGTGTGATATATATGGCAGTGGGACTTGGCCATGTATGATGCTTTCCCTATTCAGGCACATTGAACTGAAAAATAATGAAATTCTCTATGATGTTTGTGATAATCATTGTTATTTAGAGGTAGAATGTTATGAATTGGGACATAATGGTTTGTTGGGACATACACAATAGAAAGATTGACTAATACATTGTGTGAATCAAACCCATGAGAAAAATAAAGGATCAAATGATAAATGATGAGTATTATCTAACAATGCCACAGAAGAACTTACTCTTGTAAGCTGTAACTTGAGGTACATAAATTTCTACATGAATGCAGATACAAGTAAGAGATACTTGTATGTGTGAGAATTTAACTACTCATGGTACCAGAATTCTATGCAAAAGGCATTATTTGTTTTCATACATGCATTTCATATGCATGGAGTTACATCACATGACTAATACATGTTGGCGTAGGATCCACACATACTTTATATGACATACTGTCCTACATACACAATCTTTATATGTAATGAGTCATATAATTTTAATTACGTATTGTGCACTTTATACTATGCAAGTGCATTTTACATTAACTATCATTGCTATGCTTAACTTAATGTATACACATAATATTCGAGTTATGTAGCAATCAGAAATGATAGTTGCATTGCCAAATTTATGCTTGAATTGTCATTTGTATTTATTACATTATTAAAGAAAATTGAGTGACAATACTTATTCTGACCCCTAAGTAAAATTAACTGTAAACTGAATTTGAACCCTGCATTACTGTTCTCTTTCTTCAAACTCACTGAAATTACACTTTGTTTCACATAGCTAGTTAGATGACGTGTGTTTTCTTCATACAGTATTGTCCAGAGTGCTGATGGCTGCTCACCGATGCCAAGCTCATTTGTGTCACTGAAGGCAGCCCAAATTAAATAAGATGTGAACCCTCTTTGTGCACTGCCAAGCGGCACACAAACACAGAATAAAAAAATATATATATATATATATATATATGTGTGTGTGTGTGTGTGTGTGTGTGTGTGTGTGTGTGTGTGTATTATATAGTATATCTAGCAATGAATATAGCATTTATGGCATTAACCTGAGACATTCATCATTGTAATGTCTGCTTGCCACATCAGAACTTGCATTTGTGTTCCCTATAACCAGACCTTATTGTAATAGCAATTATGGAGAAAGGGGACACACAGAAAATGACATTAGCTCATTTTTTACACAGCATATAAAGGTAATAATCACATACTTTGAAAGGGAATGTATTACTGTCATGATCATTACTTGGAAAATATGGATAAGTCATCCAGGATATAGTATACATATTTCCCCATTCCTCATGTTACTGATTTTTCTGTTATTACACTTTACAAACTCTCATAATTTAGATCATGCATATCAAATGTAGTTATTAATAATATGGAGTTTCAAACAAACATTTGTTACAGCAACTCACAAGGGTAACAGATTTATTATTTATCACACATACTTAGGATGTTCAATTCATATACAAAAAAGTGTGTCAATACTTATTCTGAAGCCCTTGGTAAATTTATCTGTAACTGAATTTGAACCCTGCATTACCTGTTCTGTTTCTGCAAACTCACTGAAATTATACTTTATGCTTCAGAGAAAGTTAGCTGGCAGGTGCATTTTCTTCACTTAGTACTGTCCAGAGTGCTGATGGTTGCACACAGGCACCAGGCTCGTTTGCATTACTGATGGCATTCCAAATTATAGTTTTCACTTTTTTGCCTTGGGAAGTGAACCACTGTTTACTGCTAGTGGCCTCTGACAGTCAATAGTGCTCAGTGCCAAGCATCATGCAAAGATGAAGCCAAATAAATAAATACAAAGATTATTTTAAATGTATCTTTGTGATGTTTTCTTAACATTGTTGTCTTATAACATCAAAATATGCACATTAAACATAATTACTTTGACACATACAACACCTTATCTACATTTAATCCTTGACACCGTGGCATTAACATGATGCATTTGAGATTATTTTCACTATCTGCCATATACACAAACATATTATGAAGAAGGGAAAGTAGATCACATATACTCAAGATGTGACTTTTTATCACTTTACATTAAAGATCCAACATAAGCATTTCTCTCAGATGTCCTTTGTAATTACCCAGTATATGTGTCCATGAATGTGATATTGGCAACAGTTAAGCTAAATAAGTTATGACATAACAGTTAAAAAATGCAATACTACAGTTGTTTTCTTCTCTTTCTTTTGTGAGCATCATTCTTTTCTATGATTTTCTACCTAAATGCAATTGTTATTTGGATTTATTTTGATATGTTTTTGTATATTTAACTGGTATGTACTTCATATGAATCACAAATAACTTTGCACTCAGATGCACAGTTGGGCCATAAGCATTTAGTAATATAACTATTATAAAGGTTATCTCCTAAGTCAGTCAATACAATCCCTGACTTTTTGGTAACTCTTGTCTCCTTGATATACCCTCAGTAAGCATACATCAAATTGGCAGAAGTGTGAAACACTAATTATTTCTGAATTAAGACTTATCATCCACACTTGCAAGCTCTTAGCAAGCAACATTTCCCAATGCTCATTCTTGTACTGCCAAGACGTGAACAAAATCATGTAGGTCTTCACACCATGTTTACCCACCTAGCACTTAGTGCAGATTGTGTCATTTAGGAATGTTAATGAGTTGAAACTTGATTTGCATATTCACAGTGCTCACAGGGGGTGAATCTGCACTATATAAGCTCATTGTGTTGGTAAGGCACTTGTATCATGGTAGAAGAGACTGGGTAGAGACACTTCAATACTGCTGTTCTACTGCTGTCTTTGCAATTGTTTGGGCATTTTCATACACATTTCTGTGAGGGAACGGCATGTATATTTAAATAAATTGTTTTAAAAATTAGTGATGGCTTACATTTCACATAGCATTGGGTGCTATTTGCAGTTTGTCCACTGGTGTTATAGCATGATAAATAATGATGTGTTTAAATAAATTTAACTAATGTTACCTGCCATTACAGGAACATATCACTGAGGATGTGAACATGTGTTATACAAACTATGTTTAGAACTGGTAACAATGGCAAGGTTACAACGTAGTCCAAGAAATGTGTTAAGCCTACAATATATACCTGATATCATACAAGGGTTATCCTAAATAGTAAATATTTAACTTCTAGCATTTTAATTAATATATTTTATAAATACCGCCATCTTTAAAATCTTTTGTCATTGCTTTTAATTTTTCTTTTTTTTTTTTTTTTTGAGGAGGGGGTTTAAAGCTGTGTATTACTTGTGTGTGTAGTCCTACAGAGGCATATGTTTAACTTATGTTTATGATGCCTGCATACATACATATTTGTTTCTGGCTTGTCACTTTGCTTAACTTTCTGACATATACATGTGTTTCACTTATATTTTTTAAACAAGAGACATCTTTATTGAATTATCATTTATGACATAGGCAATCATACTTTTATATAAATGAAAACAAATCATATTGACATATTTTCAGTTGCAAACATTATACATCTTTTATACAGTAATTGCCAATCAAACATTACATAGCTCGTTCAATTCCTGCCTTCCCTTAAGCCTCATTCCTCCTCCAAAAATTACTCTGCATGTATTGTTCCCACAATACCAAATTTTCTATGTAATTTGATCCTACCTTTTTCTAAAGATCCCACTTCCAGTATGGTTGATTTAGACATTGATTTCTATTTTTTGTAATTGCTTTTTTAGCAGCCACCAGAATTAAACTCAGCAAGATCTTATTATATCTAGGCAATTTGGATTCTGTATCACAACTCAAAAAACATAATTTCCTTAGTTTTATACTTTGCTCACCAGCATCTCTGACAGAGTCATCTGCAAGGAATTGTTAAAGTCCCTCAACTCATTACAGTCCCAAAAATATGTCCCAAATTATTTTTTTCTTCCCCATCATACCTCCAACATTTCCATTCCACCTCAGGAACCAATATTTGGAGTCTGCTTGAGTTATAAAAATACCTATGCAAACACTTCCTAGCAAAAATCCTAAATTGTTCTAGGCTTTTTTGTATGTTTGCGAGCCATACATATATCCTCCCATTGTTTTTTTTTTGTTTGTTTTTTTTTTTTTTTGTGAATTGCTTATCTGTCTTCCCAATAATGTCTAACCTCTGCTGATTGATTCTTATAGTTATTGTGAAACATTTTATATGCCCTATTAATTATCTCTTTTTCTAGCTTCTACTAAAATCTCTATCAGTGTTGATCTTTCACTTAAGATTCCCCAATTCCTTTCTGTTTGCCTATACTCTGATATCAATCCTTGATAAGGAAGGCAATCTCTAGCCTGCAGTCCAAATGTATTCTTGACCTCTTCCCATTCTATTACCTTTCCCTTTCTAATTATTTGCTGTCATTACCTTGGTTGCTTTGCCAATTTTCTCCAGTAAATTCCAGACCCCTCTTGCCTATTCTCTCTGCCCCCAATTACCATCATCCCTATCAGCAGAATCTCATTTCTCCATTCCTTTGTTGGCTTAGTTCTTTGAATACATTCTGCTACTTTATGAATATAATATTCTGTATGATTATTGTTATTCTCCTTAAGGATCTGCATACAAAATCTTACTCTTTCCTTATTTCTTGAGCTTCCCTCTGTTTCTTCATCATTTCTTTCTGCTTGTTATGTATAGGAGTCTTAACTGTGTAGCTCTGAAATACCCCTTTAAATCCAGTAATCTCAAACCACCTTGCCCTATTGGAAGGATCAACTTATCCCACTTGACTCTTGCCCTCTTCACCTCCCAGATAAAATCCTTCAACTCTTTTATTAGTCGCTATGCACAACTTTTCCCCAGTTGATAAAATATGACAGACCTGCTTATAAAACTAGAGGGACTAAAAACATTTTCGCTGTTGCATTTTGTTATCCATCTCCATAAAATAAAGCTTCCAATTTCTTAGTTTTTGTATCACAAAAACATGTTTGTTTTTGGATAGCTTAGTCTCTTCCTACATATAAGGATATATAACAGAATCCTTTTTAATGTTCTTCCATTTTTTCCACCTTTTTTATTTGAGTTGAAATACTCCTTCAGTGTTTCATTCATTTTAATCAGCTCTGAGCACAATTTACTTATTTTTTCCTCTAGATTACTGGAAGTCATGGCTTGCACTGAAGCAGAAACTTGAAATTACTTTTCCTGAACAACTGCAGGATTCCTCCCAGCCAGTGTTTTCTCCTCACCTTTTGTGGATTTCTTTTTTTTTCAGGTTCAATAAGTTTCATCTTTGCTGGCACCCAGTCAGTGCACTTACTAACCAGTAATTGAACTTTACTCAAAAAGAAAAATTCACTAGCTCTCTTTCCTGAGTTTATGTTTTCACAATGAGAGCTAAAATTAAGCTGTTATTCAATGTGCAGCCATCTTGGAAACTGTGTTTCTCTTATTTTTCATCACATAAAGAGATATGGCACCCAAAACATTTGGCCCATGTAAATTGCCATTCATAGGTGAAGAAATAAGTTTATAGTACAAGCCCTACAGTGACACAAATCACACCTATTAGAAGAGAGACAAATCTAACAAGTCCTTCCATGACTGTATCTGGGAGCAGGGGGTCAATGATGTGAATGCTATGAGAGGCCGTAGACATAATTATGTGAAAATCAGATCAGACATTGTGCTAGTGATATGATCACAAAAGCAAAGAATAGAGCCACTGCTAAGACACAGGAATGGTGAGCTAGTGGTGATGGAGCTGCTACTGAACAACCACAGAGACAGAGGACATCCTGTCCACTGTAAGAGATCCAGACAGCTCATCAGGGGGTTTTAGGAACATGGTTGGCATTGTTGCTGAGGTGGAGGATGACCAAAGAGTATCTACTGGTGAAGCTCCAGGTATGCCATATTAATAATTATCTTATATATGTGAGCTCCAGGTATGTCATATTAATAATTATATATACACATACAGCATGATAGAGAGGTGGGGGAGAAGGAAAATGGAGAGACTGCCTGAACCATATGGGTGACTCCATGGACAGGATAAATGACACTCTGGATCAGGCAGTGTCTGTAATGGAATGTCTGCTGGGGGAGGGTCACCATCTACATGGCCAAAGAGCCAGTACATTGTCATGTGTTAGCCAATGTGGCTGTGCCAGGTCCTGCTTCTGTAGAGGGACTATTTCCACTCTTCTGTCAGTGATTGAGGTGTCCACACCTAGACATGGTAAGCCATGTGGTCATGGTCATGGACATAGTTGTGATGACACCTTATCCAGCCAACATTGATCATGTTTAGGTAGCACCCTGACTTCTAATCAGGGTCATGGAAATAGCAGTGAAACTCTTGGCAGTGGTAGTTCTCATGGTCGGGGACAACATTGGTGAATTGACTACTCTACCATGAATGGCTCACACCTGTCCAAGATGTCAGAATGTAGTGGTAGCACAGGTACTTTGATTGTGTTCATGCAGACCCACTCATATTAACTCATCTTGGCAATACCACCTCAGACGTACACAAGTAATACAAATATTACTATTGACTGATATAAATCTGTTGCAACTGTCCTTAACAATTGTATGCCTATAGAAAAACTTGTTTTTCACTCGCACACACTGACTTCTTTGGTGTTAGGCTTGCCTTACTGTAACCTCCATCACTACCATGTGCAAGTGATGATGACTGTGCCTTACCCCCCTGCAGATTTCTTTGCAACTTAGGGTTGCCTATATTACATACATAGAATGGATAGCTAATGCTTGCTTACTCAGGCACTTTCTTTTTATTAGAATGCATTACAGAAAATTTTTATTTAGATTTCTTTTTCCTGCTCAGCTGTAAATGATTGGTTGTATATTTCTTGACCCACGGTGTATTTGTTGTATTATTCTTACTAATACAATATTAGTAGATAGTAATTATTGCTTGCTCCTAAACTTGTGCAAATGAAGCTAACATTAACCTGCTCAATGTTTGGTTATCTACATTGGTCAGCTGTAATGCATGATGCACAATATTGGGCAGAATCATGTATGTACATCACACAAATCACTCATAAGTTATGCTGACATCAATGTAGAGCTGAGCCATGTTTCATCTTAGTGACATAAACATTTGTATATGAGAGTAATCATTTACATATCATGTTTTATATACATTCAGCACTTACCTTTGTTAATACTGCAGCTAAAAGATGTATCCTTGGGGGTTGACTCTGTCTGATACTCACAGAACACAACCATTACACGGTTAAGTAAGTAAAGGTTGAGGACTTTTGCAGGCATCATTTTTAATATCTATATTTGCTCAGGTTTTCACTTGGGTAGTAAGTGCATGTACTCTTCTTTGCCTTTTCAGCAGAACCATGGTGTATTGTTTGTGCCTGTGTCTCTCAGGATCATCTGCAGTAGTAGGTTCTTCCTCAGCCTTACCCTTGTTGCAGTTGTTTACTGACAATTATATTCTGCAACATGGCACAGACTGTGAGTATTTTGTCCAAGGTGACTGGGACATACTGAAAGACACCACCCGATGTGTCTAGACACTGGAATCTTGATTTGAGAAAGCCAAATACACATTCTGTAATATTCTTATTTGAGTATGGGCATCATTGTATCTTTGGTCAGTGGTAGTCTCGGGGTCTCTCATGGGTGTCATGAGCCAAGTTTCTAGTGTATATAACCTGCATCCTCCACTAGATGCCCTTGTAGAACATCACTCCTAGCAAACCTTAGGCATAGGTCACAGGTGTGCCATATGTGTGAGTCGTGAAAACTGTCAGGGTTACCTGCACACTCACTGTAAATGATCCCTTGGGCATTACAGACCACATGACAGTTGACAGAGTGGTAGCCTTTTCTGTTGATGTACCTCCTTCCCTATTCACCGGGTGGAGCTTTTATTTTTATGTGTGTGTCGTCTATGGCCTCCAGAATCTTAGGGAAGTGTGCTATAGTTATTGCTCTCTCCTCTGAGGTACATGGAAACCAAATATGATCCCTTGCATGTTGTACCATTTCATTTAGAAATCGATGTAATATTCTAGAGGCTGAGGCCTATGACACCCCTAATATATATCCTGTGGGTCTCTGAAATTTACCTACAGCTAGTGTACATAATACTATACATACCTTAGTTTCCACTGGAATGGCTTATCCATGATTTCCCTGGGACCTCAAATGAGGCTGGCAGTGGTTGCAAATTTCCTATAGGGAATCCCTATCCACCCTGTATTGTTCTACAGTTTCTGTATCATGCAGTCCATAAAAAAACAAATGGGTCTGAACACTCTTCTCCATCCAGGCCCAAGATCTAGCAGCAGCAGTAGCAGGACCACCTTGTATTAAAGCCTGTCGGACATACAGATTAATGATGGCAGCAGCAACCCCCTGGCACTTTTTTCCTAAGGGTCTTCATGGCTGTAGTCCACAAAGTATTGGCACTGATGGCAAAAGGGAGCACTGAGTAAACACAAGCACTTTATACATTCCTAAATAGCTCCACCATGTTGGATTGCTTAATCAACATGCAGTTTAGCTCCTTTATGCCTTCATTAGCATATTGTGCATCTCACCTTGTTTTGAGGGTGGGTACAAAGTAGAAACTGAGTAATGAATACCAAATTGCACTATCGTGTGCATGTCACACACATAATAGCAGCACTAAGTGCAGGCATTCATGAATCAGTCTCTATGTATAATGAATAGTTTCTTTGGAGTAGTGTTGGGTCCATGTCAATAGAAATGCTGCTAAAATCTATTCAATTGTTACTTAAGGAAATAAAAAAATATAAAAAGCAAATGCTACTGATGAAGTTAATAATCTGAAATGTACGACAAATGCTATGTTGTCATGTTCCCATTTGTCCCTTATTTTTGCAGAAAATCCCTGGTTTTATCTCATATTTTTCTGTGCCTCATAAAATTTTAAATTTTAGATGTAAATGACTGAGGATAATAGTCAGTCAATCATGTCAAACATCAGAGTTTTATACTTATTCTTCAGAAAATCCATGTTGATATAAAATCCCATTGTTCCATTAACTTTCTAAGTGAATTAGAGTTATATATATATATATATATATATATATATATATATATATATATATATATATATATATATATATATATATATATACAGATTACCCCTGATTTAGTGCCTGTCCCCCATTAATTTTAGAATTTGTCCTAATTCTTGAGCAAAGAAGTTGAGATTTTGCATTAACCAAGTTATGTTTCTACTTCACTTTCATGTTTAATTACCTAAAGCAGCAAGCTATTAACATTATTCTAGCTAAAGCAGCAACTTATGTGAGCTGCCCGTGGACAAAAAGAGATATGCTGGCAGTCTGTGATGCAATGTGCTGTCTAATGCACAACAGTTATTATTTGTTAGCAGATATCAACAATGCACACGGGTTATCAGACAGTGTCACACTGAGAATCCCTCAAACCACAGAAACATCCTAATAAATCTCTGTCTTACTTAAATTCTCAAAATCTGCGTAAATCAACCAAGTTTTACCTCATACCGGGCAATATGGAAGGTTAGCCTACTCATTTCCCTTCTGTTGCCAGTCTCGTAGCATTAAGTATCTTAAAACAGTATAGTACTTGCATTATGCTCACAGATAATCAAGTCCTACTAAACACAAATAACTGTTTTTGAGAGATGCAAATATTTAAGAAATATGGAGGCCTCACTCTCACGAAAAACACAGACTGTTTGCATTGCACCCTCACCACATGCTATACACCCAATCCTGACATTCACTGTAATGTTATATGCTGACACTGTAAATAAATCCTTATCAATCCTTACCTAAGTCTCCTAAATCTGTAAGAATTAATCCTTAGCAAAAATCAAAATCAAACCTCAAAGTACATAATATTTCACATTTAACAAAGAGTCATCATGAGACAAAGGCTCTCATTTTCAGTACACCAGACCACTCCAGAAGGAAAAACATTTTAGTGATTGGTGACTTTATAGTGAGACACACAGGTTCCATCTCACTAGGCTTAACAAAGACAAGATGATATGATTGTCTTTCAGGTGCCAGGATCTCAGATGTGTCAAGGGTCCTTAGATCCCTTACACCAGACAAATGTAACCCTGACATAGTGGTTGTACATTTTGGGGTGAATGACATGGATGAAAACCTGGAAGAGAGATGCAAAGGGACATGTCTGAGCTTTTTTGGATGTCACAAATGCAGGCAAGACCCTGATACTGAACAGAATCCACCCATTTCCACTAATGACATCTAAGTATAAAGAAAAATGACTGGCTTCAACAAGTGGCTAAAAATTGGTCTCATTCTAGAGGGATCTGGTATGTGTTTCCATGGAACAAGATAAGTTAACAGTTCTACTTGTTTTACAATGGATGATCTGCACCTCCATTTCAAAGTATTCCACAAATTAACTAAATGCTTTGCTGACCCCATAGTGTCTTTTTAGGTAAATTTCAGTTAATGGCCATTCCAACATAGCAAGCAGATCAATATCAAAACAAGATCAAATTAATATGACATTTGTCTGTGCCAGAAGTCTAAACAACAAGTTGCTCAACCTTGAGACCCTCCTGCCCTTGGAAGGTATCTATATATATGTGTGATCACTGAAATCTTGTGTAAATGCCCAGAACGTTCTCCCCTCATACCTGGGTTAGTGCCTACCATACCTCCAGACCCAAAAGCAATTGTGGTAACATATACATAATTGTCAGAGACCATATCTTCTCAATACAGATTCCCCAAGACCAACAAATTGAACTTTATTGAACTCCAAATCACACTAAACAAACTCAACCATCAGTTTATTACCTGTTACAAGACCCCTTCTGTGATCATTGCTGTCCATGTCAGGTTCCTATATGTTATGGGTGAACTTCCCATAAATAATGACTCCATCATTCTGGGAGAATTTAACTCCCCATCAATTGACTGGAGTACCAACACCTCCAATGGAGGATATGCTAAGAGATTTTTAGACCTAATAAATAAAAATTCAGTGTACCATATTGTTACTGACCCAACTAGAAGACAAAATATTGTTGATGCCGTACTTAGAAATGTGAAGTCAGCATGCACAACTCCCCTAGTAACTCCCTCTCCAATTAAGTAAGATTATAAGTTACTGTTTCCATCAAACTATCTAAATCTGATGAAACTAATGTATCAGAACTGAAAGACATCAAGTGCACAAATCCCCTGAAATTCTATGACAAAGCCTGAAGCTTCACTTATAACAACATCACCCCAGACATTGCCTCAACAGATAGATTCACCAAGGAGTTTTATACGTACAAGAAAGATGTATAGAATCAGCAGTGCCATCCATATCCTAATATAATGGGAAACATAAAAGCAAAACATCCTTGTGGTTCACTAACCTAAATAAAACATACAATGTAAGGAAAAATGCATTAGAGTATACAACAGATTTAAAGACCCCCAAGTCAAGGAAAGATTAGGAATCCTAACAATTTTAAAAAGGTAATTAGATCTACTAACACAGCCCATGAACTCAGGTTGTCATCTGAAGCCAAGGACAATAACAAATCTTTCTTTAGTTATGTGGGAAAACTAAGAAACAACACTCAGTAATGTATAGAACTCTTACTAAATAACAAACCTGTTCAGACCTGGTAGACATTGCCAATATCCTAGCATATAAATTAAGTGCAAACTTCATTCCTGAGATGATTATTCAAAGCCCTACAATCTCCATAGTTCTCAACCTCCCCCATCATCACTACAGAATATGTAGTGAAAGTGCCATCCAAGACTAAGAAAATGGCACCATAGAACACACCTACCTGTTTGATTAATAATAGCAAACATGCCTTGGTATAACCTCTACATAAGCTGTTCAACCTGAGCCTGCCTACAGGCTCAGTCCCACAATTATGGTTTATGGTTTTCAGCACTGGTGATGCAGCTCTATAAAGCTGACCCTACTTCTAACCCAGAAGCTATTGTCCTATCAGCCTGACCAGTCTTATTTATAAGACCATGAAACTCATTATAACAGACTTGATTAATATCAACATTAAAAGTCTCACCAGACCAGATCCACAGAAATTTGGTTTTATAAAAGGTACATCCCGCTATTGAACCCAGTTCATTTTTTGAGAAGGTAACACAAATTGTTAACCGTGATGACACTGTACACACAGCTTACCTGCATCTGGTGAAAGCATTTGACACCATTCCTACTCGGAGGCGATCTCTGCCTGACATGCAAGGCTGTGTCAAACCCAGAGCTGTTGGACATGCTCCACATAAAGAAATCCCAGTCCCTCTGAGCTGCATACTCTAGGGACCTGGGCCTTGTCACCACAGTAAACGGAACATGCTGGAGGGATAGATTCCTGTCTTGGGGACTTCCCATACTCTGGAGCGGGCTACCTATCTATGTCAGATGGAGCTCCTCATTGGCACTCTTCAAGAAGAGTCTTGATGATTGGATGGGAGATAGGAAATTCACCCCGGGGATCACTTCTGTGGCTCTGCTTGACAGGGGCACAGGAAAATAATTTTCTTGGGTGGCAAAAGCCAGGGTACCATTTGGCTAGGCTTATATAGGCCCTAGGGCCAACAGCCTAGTACCTACCTATGAACTAGCATAATTCTTCTTCTTCTTCTTTTGGCTTTTTCCCAGTTAGGGATCACCATAGCGGATCACCTGTCTGCTCATGATTGGCAGTGGTGTTTTACAGTGTCGAGTTGCCAGCCCGGTGCCCAACCTTCCACAGAAGGCACACACATGCACGCACTTATGCCTACAGCCAATTTAGAGTGTCCAATCCATCTACAGCATGTCTTTGGGATGTGGGAGGAAACTGGAGCACCCAGAGGAAACCCATGCGACCACAGGGAGGCCATGCAGACTCAGCACAGAAGGCACCACAGCTGAGAATCGAACTGGAGAACCTCTTGCTGTGAGGTGGCAATGCCAACCGCTGCACCACTGTGACTGCCCTGCTACAAACAGATTCTTATCTGGTATAATAGTAAACTGGCTCAAAGACAGAACACATATGGTGCAAGAGGCAGGAACAGCATCAGCATGAAGGTGACCAAGGATGTCCCTCAGGGCTCAGTGCTGAGACCAGTTTTATTTGGGATTTACTTCTCTGACCTACAAACTAAAAACAAAACCCATGGCTAACCAGGTTTGCAGATGACTGTAGTGGGAGTCATTCTCAAATCCCCCTCTGCACAGAAGCCCTCTAGTAAGAACATACACTTATAGATGCAGATGTACTGAACATGAGCTTAAATTAAATGCTAAAAATGCAGCATTGTCACATTTGGCAAAGAAACCATTCCCCCAGCATAGAGCATTAACAATACCCCACTTTAAAATGTACATGTTGTTAGAGACCTGGGAACCTGGGTTATTTCCATCTCCTTTGACAACCGTGTAGCAACAGTTGTCCGGTAAGCCTTCTACTTGGCACAGCTGATTGTCAAGGAAACATCATCCAGATCTAAAGGGATTGTTGTTCCCCTGTATTCAGCACTGATCAGAAAAATTATGGAAAACAATGCTCACTTTGGGATGTGCCTTACCAGACATATCAAACAGCTGAAAAGACCATAGACCTTCCTAATAAAGATAATCATGGGCTTAAAAATTCCTAAGCTACAATAAAAGTGCTGTCCTTTTTTTCTATCCCTAAGCTGTGGAGGATTGTGTACCTTGGACCCCAGGTTGTTTTCATACCATGGGCTCCACGCACACATTTTTAGGACCATGCAGAAATATATATGTTCTTTTGGATTCTCCTTCCTGATTGTGTTAAATTATATTTCTTGTTTAATACAGCAACATTTGTTAGGGTGTCTTTTAAATGTATAGTTTTGAACATTTTTCCTGCAAGCAGTGACATAAAATATATTAATCAATAATGGCAAAAGTACCAGTTTTAGAATGTTTTAGCCATAAATAGTCATTCAACCTGTTGTCATTATAATCCACCAATATCTGTACTCCTCAATCACAGCCATTTTACTCACTATATACACATTACATATCTGACTGTGATAAAAATGGCCTCAGTAAGGTATTAGCCCTCAAAAACAGACTAATGATTTTATCAGCTCAACCAGGTTAGTCTTTTTTAGCCAAACAAATCCCCAAAACCCAGCAATTATAGACACATTGTTGACTGAATCCTTCTCAGATGCTTAAGTCAAAAATTAGTAACAATAATAATGACAAAAATAACATATTTCAAATGTGTTTAACATAAACAAATAGTAGCCATAGTAAAGTATTCCAAATGAATTCAAATACACACACATGCATACTAATCCTGTGAAGCCAAATAAAAGACTGTTTAAAAATGATGGTAACAGCATAAGGTACTTCCATCCACAGATAGCCCACCTCCCCCATTAGCAGTTATATACACTCTGTTGACTGTATATACCCCTTGTTGTTATGAAGAAATAAATTACATGTACTTTATTGGCGTATTTGGAAGTAGGAGGGTGGCATAATGGATAAGGTGTTTACCTTACAAACACAGGGGTCAGGGTTTGATTCTCACATGGGATAATTGGCTAAGCTTAAAATGGCTCACAAGAGCAGTTAGCCCAGTACAAACCTATGCAATTGTGTAAATATCACTAGCATCTCATCATAAAGCATAGCTATGTGCAGTATAATTTAAACAGAATTGTATTTATGATGGGAGCATTAACAATATGACAAAATATGCTAAGTCAATATGCACATTCTCTGCAAAAGTAAAATTCATCTGAATAATTCCATGTTAAAGAGGACCATTGTCAATGCAGTTCTTACATTTCAGTGCCTCCTCTACAAATGCAGTGCTGTGTTCCTTGAAGAATGAATGGCTTATGTTGCATTAAAATTGGTGTGCTGCTGATATTACCATAACATTTCTGATGCAGCTCATCTATGCAGTAGGGAATAGCTAGCAAACACAACCACAGTTCATAGTTAGTTAGTAGGCATGCAGTCCAATGGGCTATTACGGTGCCTACCACAAATTGACAATTGCTCCAAAGCAGTGGCTGCTTAACTGAATTGCTCAAGGTCACACCATAGATAAATAAAGGTGAAAATCATGCACCCTTGGCACATAAAGCAGCTCATTAACAAGTCCTCTGCATTAAATGCTAGACAGAGTAATAATTTACAAGCCAAGCATAGTAATATATAATGACTACATAATGGATGCTGAACATCTGACAGTTCTGATCATCATTCCAAATAATGCAGACTATGTGACATGACAAATGTTAATCCATTCTCAGTTATTGAAGGCTGTAAGGACTGTACCACAAAAATGTATTATTAAAATACAACATGTTTAGACTACGTAACACAATCCAGGCCTATTCATGAATGAATTCATTCTTTAAGCAAAACAATAAAAGGTAATATACATGATGCAGATTTTGTTCAACAACCCTAGAAAAATCAGATATATTATAGCATAGTATTCTATTTTTTTTTTTGTTTGTTTTGTTTTTTTTTTTTTTTTTTTTTTTGTTTTTTTGAGGGGGAGATTTCCATGCTTATAGGATATCTGCATCTCATTTGTGACTTCCCTCTGTCTTCCCTGTCATCAGGAATAGTTATACCTTCTGACATTACTCAGTACAGGCCTGATCTACCTGGATGGCTGATAATACCATATTGTTGTAGCATATGCCTCCGGAGTTAAAATAACCAAATACTGGTCAAATAGGGAGGGCCCTATGCAGGGTAAGGAACCAGAATCCCACCAGACATACCAATATCCCTTTATCTGACTATCTCTCACCAGTTACCATAAAAAAACTGTTGAAACCTGTCAAGTCTGCATCTTATTTTCATCTTCAGTTTTACAATTATCACAGAAATGTGGATATCATTTAGAAAATTAATTTCAAATTTTATGGCAAAAAGACTGCAGCCATTTTCTAAATAAAACAATACATTCTCACATTAAAAACAGACTTAGCATGAGAAACAGTAAGCTTCTCTTCCTCTAAAGGTCACAGTTATTGAACACACATCTGGCAACCCATTAAACTACAAGAGATGCTCTGAGATTTATACTAAAACAGCATATAGTGAAGCATTAATTAATGTGAGGTGTACAAGAATTCAAAAGACAAATGAATAAAGATAACAGCATGGGACAACCCATTGGACATGTGTCCATTTTTTGGAGCAGCCAAGGAGTAGACTCTGGTGAAATGACTTACAGAGAAGACAAATGAAAGGCTGAGAGAATCAAACCTGTACTATAGGAAGCAACTCTTAACAGTTTATAGCCTTACTCATCTGTACTAAGTACTAGACAAACTGTTGCAGCTCAAACACTATGCACTTCACACTTGAGTGCCTGCAAAAAATAAGCTAAATTAAAATGAATTCATACTTACAATATTAACTTTAATCTCATACATTTGATGCTGTCCAGTTTATTCATAGCTAAATAATAAACACACCATCAACATTCAACAAAACAAAGAACCCAAGGCTTGTACACAGAACATGGCTCATATGATGGTGCCTCCATTTACTGCAATCACTTTCCTCTCTTTTTGACATAACTGCTTTGCTTCATAGGTAACTACTAGGCTTGAAGTTCAGAGTACCACTAAGAAGCCTGGCCCAAATTTCCAATTTCCCCAAAGCCTTGTCTGGTTAACTGACTTGCTCAAGGTCACATAGTTGGCAAATAAAGGTGTGGGGAATCAAACCATGTCCCACAGGAACTACATGTCACAGCAACAACTCTCTGCCAGACTAAAGTAAGAAGGGATGGAAAGATTCAAACCTCACACTCTTGGCATTGGAAAGAGCTGCATTAAGCCACTACACTGATGCTAATTTGTAAGTTAGAAGTGGAAAAGTGGGATGAATAAACCAAGCATTTATATAGAAACACACAGTGACCATCAATAATAGCTTGTTCAAAGTCACACAATAGCAAATAAAGGTGAAAGGGTTTCAAACTCTGTCATTTTGACCACAGAAAGTAGTACAATAATGTTGCACAGAATTCTAATGACTGGCATTATTGACTGACTGTAAACTTCAGTGATTTATCAGAAAATGAAGAAGTGTGTGAACATCTGGCAGTTAGTACAGGGGATTAAGGCTCTAAGCTATTAATGAGCTGCTTCCTGTAGTCAAGGAAGCAGCATTTCATTATTTCTACCTCTATTTGATATATGTGTGAGTCTGAGCAAATCACTTAACCAGATGGTGCGCCTGATGATATGACATATCTGTTTTAGCAGACAGATGTTTACTGACTGAGTAAATGTAAATAGTTAGATGCATACTGTCCATGCAGATGTAAACTGACTGAGCATTAGAACACACATTCAGATGTATACTGACTGGGAAGATGTAAAACACACACACACATACACACACACACACATACACACACTAAGCATCCATGTTTCACATGTTTCATAATTCTTTTATTATTATTTTGCAATCAGCTATAAATACTAATTTACTATATCATGCTGAATTTAATCTAATGCCATAGCAAAGCATTACTTCATAGGTAATGTTTTTAAATGCACAACGTTTTTAAAACACACTTGGGTCACTCCCAAAACAGATTTAGTCCTTCTCAGCGACAATAACCTCACCATTTGAGAAACTCAGAATATGATACATATTCTCAGTTTCTCTTACACGTTGTACTGTTTAAGGTTTATTGGAATTTGCTTGCTTTTCTTGTCTATGGGCAAGCCAGTAACAGAAATAGGTTCATAGGTTCATAGATTCGTACTAAGCTAACTGTCCTTGCGAGCCATTTTAAGCTTAGCCAATTATCCCTTGTGAGACTCATACCCCACACCTTGTGTTTGTAAGTCAGGCTTAGATGCATTAACATGAAATTCCACTATCCTTGCTCAGCTTGCATACATGATCACCAAACATATAATACAACGGTGAAGAGGCATGATCAGCATGGGCTTCAGTGTACATTTTAGTTTACAGTTAGTCCTACATTCAGAACTGTAAAGATGTGGATTTACATGTTCCTTTGTTCAAGTCTAGTAGAAACTATAGATTAGATGATATTGCTAGTAACAGCTCTGGACAGGCAGCACTTGACACAACTGATGATATATTTTTTTTTTGAGTGCGCTACCAATAAATTTACTAGGTGCCACAGTGGGCTTAACAGTGATGATACAAATTAGTTGTAATCATGCTACGGTGTTTCATATGCCAGTGTGCAATGCAAGTGCCAATAATGGAAAGATTATATATATATATATATATATATATATATATATATATATATATATATATATGTATTCTATACTGTAGATGTCTAAAGAACTAAAGATTCAGTGTTATTGTGGCCACAGCTTGGAAGAGAAACCAAGATATGCAAAGGGTACTGATAAAGGGATGACTAATTGCAGGGATATTAATATATGTACTTTTGCTGAAAAACACAGAATTAGAGTGTCGTGAACAGTAATCCCCAGATTTCACAGCAGTAAATGCTAGGTAAACTCACCAACAACTCATTTTCTCACCATCAAAAGAATGGTCTTAAGTGACTCCGTGTCATAAAATCATGATCCAATATTCCCAGCCTCATAACTGTGAAAAAATAAACTTTAATTCCAGTTTTAAAGCATTATGAAACATGCTGTTATATTTTAAAATAGGGGAAAGTCTCCTGTGCCCCTCAATATGGATAATGCTGTCCCCACACTTTCACTAACTATATATACACTACCTTCAAGGTCCCTATACCTCACAGAAGGGAGACTGATCCAAGGTATGACAAGCTCAGGCTTAGTATGTATCCCATATATTTAAAATAGCAATTTGGTTCTATGGGAAATCCTCTGAAGATTATACTCTCCTTCATGCAGTAAACTATTACTGAAATTCTAAAAATTACAATTACACTCCCTGAAATTACAGTGGGGAGTCCCTTTATTTCTATCCCATGTAGTGTTGTACACTTGTCATTGTTCTGGGCCTCACTTCTGGTTAAAGAAGGCTATTCCAGACATCCGCAACATCTGTAAAATAATACCTCTAAGTATCTTACCTGGGCCTTCTACCTTTTATTTTCCAAACTGTATCATTTTGTTTTCATATGTCAGTTTGAGAAGTAGTGTCATAACATTTGTTTTCACATGTATCATTCTGAGACTACATATGCTCATAGATTTCATGGATTCAACTGAGGTCCTTAAAGGTATACATCATACCCTCTGACTTTTTTTCAGGACTATCCATGTTCACAGGTTCATAGGTAAGTACTAGACAACCAGTCTGCAGATGATTTTAAGCCTAGCTAAAAAATATTTGAATGTTCCATCTACTATCAAGGAGGGCAAGACAAGATTGACCAGGGGGAGCATTTGACATTGCCCATTCAGTTATAAAGGTTTACCCCGAAATGGCAAGGGTGTCACTCTGCTTGACATGTAGTGGAAATTTGTTCCAAGAGGTAAGAGGTGCATTAGAATATGAATCTGTAATGTTGCTCCACCCCCCCCCCCAGTGCCACATTATTAATGAATGCTAACCCTAACGCTGCCCCTTCCCTCAACCCTAACCCTACACTTTACCATCATAAAAACATTCCTGTAACACTGCCACTACACAAGACATAGCTGGACATACAAACATTCACTAACACATAAAAACAACACTATATCTAACCCCTAACCTAACCCTGACCCTAACCCTAAAATACACAAACTGACAAACATACAACACCTATCCTTCACGCATCCCTGATCCTAGCCTCACTTACATATGCATGCAAAAACACTCTCACCCCTCCAACCCCACTTCCCTGTCTCAACATTACACATCATTGACATTTCCACCACACGGTTTTCTTTACCATCAACATTAAGCCACACCCCCTGCATTTGTTGAAGAAATGGCAATTGACAAAACATAGGGGATATATATATGTGTGTGTGTGTGTGTATGTGTGCGTGTGTGTGTGTGTGTGTGTGTGTGTGTGTGTGTGTGTGTGTGTGTGTGTGTGTGTGTGTGTGTGTGTGTGTGTGTGTGTGTGTGTGTGTGAGACAAACTCTCATCACAACTTTTGCAGCTCTTTGGCAAGGTGTATATGTTTGGTGAAAAGTGCTGAAAATGTTAAAGGTGGAAGCATAGGTTATATGATGCTTGCATACAGGTAAGTGAGGTTTTTGTTGACTATTGACAAAACCTTAGGATATACTGAAAATGTCATTAGGACTAGGAATATTATGAATTGTACTACTCCATTTATTTCTTACTGCTGTCTGCCTTAAAGCTACTATGTTACATTTTTAGTTGGTTACTATATTACATTTCTACTTGGTTACTAATCTCTTGCCATAGATTTTATAACTGTTGAATAGATATTTGGATTCACATTCCAGTACAGGCACAGCACAGCAGCATGAGAGGTGGATGCACTCCTGAGGTGCCATAAATTGGATGAAATATTATACCGAAGACCCATTTGCTTGAGCCGTTTTTTTGCTTAGGGTATTATAAAAGATCTCGCAGCACTGATTGAAAACAGCATGGGTATTTTTATGTAAATGCATGTTTACAAAATGAAATACAAAGAGAACAATGTCCCATCAGCATTAGACAATACAAAAGAAAAATAGTGGAAGAATGTCCCTTGTGTCCTTGTTAAATCCCCAACTTAGGTTTCCTCTGAAAATCTGCACATGCCTAAAGCCCATTCAATAAATGTAAATAAATGAAAATCTGTCAAAAGTCAATCTACGTTTGAGTGGCTGAGAAGGAAAACTAGTCACCAGACTTGGAAAAACATTTAAATAATCTATCCAACAGACAACTTCATCCTTATCCACTCAGCTATTTCCGGTCTTCAGTGGCAGCAAACCAAAATGAAATAATATTTTTGTAACACTGCCTTGTGAGTGCAATCTGTTTGCATTGTTATAATCTTTTGTGAAAGAAAGTACTGAATTAAGAGTCACATTTGTTAACCTCTATTGAAAGATTATGTAGGGAGTGAATGCTGTGTCTTTATATTTGTTAACAGTCTAATCAGTCAAGACTGGCTGATTGATTGGTTGATTTGTTAGTAGAAAATCAGACTAACTCTGATGTTTGGTGATTTTACAGTTATATCTCAGAGGGATGTAGCTGTTTTCCTCTGCATGCAATGTATTGGTATGAATCATCTGCAGAACAAATGTTTCACAAGTTTGTCCATTTAGTGATATAGATTCATACAAACAAGACTTAGGACAAGATTAAGTGTCTTATATCCCATGTGTCACCCACCTAAAACAGTATCATATCTTCTAAAAAGCAATTTAAGTTCATATAGAAGATGAATGAATTAGTTTAAGAATTAAACTTATAGGTTAATGATATAAATTTCCAGTAATACATTTGAGTGAATTCAGTGAACCCACAATAGGAAAAGTCACATCTACTATGAAATATAGAATATCTTAGTGCAGAAGTGGAAAAACATGACAACTGTAGCATCTAAACCGAGCAAATGCATAATGTTAACAAACACTTATACAAAACAAAATAGTAGAAAATAATAGTTTTGCAAAGATGGACACATATCCCTTGTCCATCTATCTGGGGGCTCTGCTTCTATGCCCTTGATCTTTATATGCAGTGACATCAAAGTCACAACAAACATGGGCAAAGGGGAAAACATGTAAACTTGATTCATTGCAAGAAGTTAAAGTCAAATGTTCCACTAGAATAATGAACATGCCAAACTCACCAAAAGTCACACCGCAGAAACTGTGGGTGAAATCACTAACATTTCTGCAAGTAGGTAAGTCCTCCTGTACCCTTTCATGGTGGGGACTTAACCCTCACTCTCTCTTTCCTTATATATACCACCTCCACTGTTGCATCAGTACCCATACCTCTCACTGTACAGATTCTTGCAGAATGTCCAGATTTTTGCCTCATATTTTGCTCCAGTTTTCATAAAATTGTGTTTTTCTGGCAAATTAGTGGCAAATCATTAAAGATTGAAGTTAGAAAATAATGAGAGAGAGTTGAGTTTCAGACTTCATACCCTTCAGAAAATTCATGCTAATGCAAACCCTGTTATTCTATCAACTTTCTAAGTTTGTAAGAGCAATATTTAAAAATTGTCTTTATTTTGGGCCTTTGTCCCACTTTTAGTTAAGACTTTGTCCAGATTTCTTGCTCTAAGAGGTTGAGAGGTATGAGTCTGGAACACAAAGAAACATCCAGTAAGGGCAAAACTTAGCTTGCACAACTGCAGTCCCACAGTAAAGCTGCCATACACATAAAACATTCCAGAAGATGCTACTTTAATAAGTGAAGTTTGGAACAGACAAATTTGTCATGGGACGACTTTGGTAGAGTAAAGTGGGGGGGGGAGCTGGAAGTAAGATGATAGGTAGGTTATGTCTGTGTGGGTAGGGAGTGGGTAGGAAAGAGTCAATTAAGGTGGGAGCTGAGGGAGGAAGTGAGGTAAGGCTAAGGGGTGGAATTTAAGGGTTTTTTATGGGAAATTGGTATGAGTAAGCACATTTTGGTGTGGTCTTGTTGTGAAGCAAGATCACGTCCTGATGACCTGAGGTTTGTGGAGCGTTAGGCTTTGGGTGGTTTTCTTGATTCAGGTGAGTGCAAACTCTTGGGGGTTATTATCGGCAGGAGTGTGGTTTTCTTTCCCCTCTTCCTTCAAGGGATTTGTTGGGGGTCCTGGGATGGAACTGTGTGGGGAGGTGGGTGGAGTTGGTTGTAGTGCATTTATTTTTGGTTCATTATCAATTGGTGTTGGTTACTTGCTGGGGCCGGTCCTGGGGTTTGTGGTTTTGGTGAGAGGGCCATCTGTTTGGGGGTAGTCCATGTGGTGCTGTACTACTTCCATAGGTGAGGTGGCAGTTGGGCATTCAGGCATAAAATATGAACATGATGGCTAGCATGCAGTATATTGCCTATTCCTGTCTGAGTTTTTTGGGTTGTTGTGGAGCATGGAGAGCACTGTAGCACATTTAAATTTAGATCGCATGGCAGAAGCCATGCTATTGGTGCAAACGGGGTGGGCATGCCTCTGAGAGGTATTGTGCAAAGAATTAAGTCATTCTGGGTAATCCAAACACCATCCGGTTGGGCTGCATATATTATATAAAAAAAATAAATAAATAAATAAGAGAGCAAATAGAGAATTGCTGTTTTGCTGGTTCTGTTGGCTTTTGACATGTTTTCTTTCGTTGGTGTTTCGGTGGTTCTGTAAAGTATGGTGCTTGCCAGTTTGCATTGTGTTTTCGGCAGAAGTGGTTCATTGGTGGTAGTGGCCTTTTGCGGGCAAACAGGCCTTGTGCCATGCCTCGCGCATGCGCAGTGGGGAGGACGGCTGTTGGAGAAGGCCGTTGGTAGGGCTGCATATATTATATAAAAAAAAAAAAACAGCAAATAGAGAATTGCTGTTTTGCTGGTTCTGTTGGCTTTTGGCACATTTTCTTCCGTTGGTGTTTCAGTGGTTCTACATTGCATTTTTGGCAGAAATAGTTCGTTGGTGGTAGTGGCCTTTCATGGGCAATCAGGCCTTGTGACATGCCTTGCGCATGCACATTGGGGAGGACGGCAGTTGGAGAATCGAGTGCATCTGAGAAGTAATACTAAACACAGGTAAATGTTATGTGCAACTGAAACTGTAACTTGAGATATATACTACTGGATAACTTCTGCTTATAACTAATTTTAATTCTAAGGAAAAATGTAAAAAGAGAGGAGTTTAGTATATGCATTACTTCCGAATGAACAGGATACTTTTATATGTATAGACAGAGAATGCCACTTGAATAGCAACTGCTATAAGCAAAAAATTCAATAAAATTTAGCTTTGGTCTTCATGCAGTATTTAATAGTTTACTATTAACACATGTTACAGCAAATGTCTGTTGTATTCATGGAAATTAAATAATGACATGAATTTACAAGAATATGTGGAACCTGTACATAGCCTGTGCATAAACTTTGTTCATAGGTTGGTACTAGGCTATTGGCCCTAGGGCATATACAAGCCTAGCAATAACAATTCCCTGGCTACTTCTTCCCACAGTATTTACTTCCCTGGACCCCTGTCTAGCAGGGTGACTGACGTGATCCCAGGGTGAATTTCCTATCTCCTATCCAATCATCAAGGTTCCTTTTGGAGAGGGCCAAAGAGGCACTCAGCTTGACATGTATGGGCAGTCTATTGCAGAGTCTGGGGGGGTCTCTGGGTCAGGAACCTATCTCTCCAGCATGTTTTGTTCATTGTGATGACAAGGTTTAGATCCCTGGAGCATGTGTCTCTTAGGGATTGGGATTTCTTTAAGTGTAACATGTACAACAGCTCTGGGTTTGACATGGCCTTGTATGTTAAGCAGAGATCACCTCTGAGTAGACGATATATGACAGAGTATAGGTGGAGTTATTTTAGACGGTCAGCATAGGGCATCTGCTTTAGGCCTGTGATTCTTTTAGTGAGGTATTTCTGTGGCTTTTCCAGTTGCTGCAGATGTCATGAGAGGTACATACCAAATGGGGCATTGTATTCTATAATGGGTCGAATGAGGGATGAGTACAGTGGGACAATGACCTCCTTTTTTCTGGATGAAAAGCCCTTAGTGATGAGGTGTGCCACATAGAAGGATTTCCTGACTGTTGTGGTGATGTGGTTATCGAAGGTGAGACCACTGTCCACCTGTGTCCCTAAGTCTCTTATCACACTTCCGGTGTTTAGTGTACTGTCACCTATGTGGTAATTCATGAGGACATGTTTTTTCCCAAAGGGGATAGCTATACATTTCTTGGCATTGAGCTTGAGCCCATGGCGCTGGCACCAAGCATCTGTTTCTATAAGGCCCTTTTGTAGAATATCCACATAATTTGGGGATGCAATAATGGCTTCCAGTTTGCAGTCATCTGTGAACTTTGTTATCCAGAGTCCCTTAGTATTGGCCTGTACTTCAGAAAAGTAGATGCCAAACAAGAGCGTTCCCAGGACTGAACCCTGAGGTACTCCACTTTTCACTTGGCTTGAGCTGGATTTGGAGTCGGCTACTTTTACAATGTGGGGTCTGTCAGTAAGCCAGTTGGCAACCCATCGAGTGACGTAGGGATTAATGCCCAGCTTAGTAAGTTTATCTATGATTCCAGAGTGGGAGATGGTGTCAAAGGCCTTGACAAGGTCCAGATAGGCTGTGTGGCACTTTACCTTTGTCCAGAGCTCTAGAGACTGATTTAAAGAAGTCAATCAGGTTCAGGAGACAAGATCGTCCCTTCACAAACCTAAACTGCATGGGGTCCAGTGTTTGAAGGTTGCCAATGCCTTTGTTTATAACTTCCATGATAATAAATTCCATGGCCTTGCAGATCAGGCTCATCAGACTGCTGGGGCAGTAGTTCCTGGGATCCAAGGTGGATTCCCCCCTCGTGAAGTGGGATAACTGTAGCTGTGCGCCACTCAGTGGGCATGAAGCCTGAGGTGAGGCTATGATTAAACATGACACTTAGGTGAGGTGCCATTTCATTTTGTAGTTCATGTAGTACACAGCCTGGGATGTTGTCTGGTCCCATGGATGCTGTATTCTTAGCTTTGGAGAGTGCATTATTTTACCTGTGTGGACGTTATTATCGGAAATTGGCAATCTTTCGGTATTGAGATGGGCCCTTTAGGGGGTGAGAGGGGGGTGAAGTTTGCACTGAATCGATCTGCCAGGATATTGGCAATATCCTTGGGATCAGTATATTTAATGCCATTCTGTTGTAGCTCAGAGCAGATCTGAGCATTGCCATTTAGATTTTTGACATAGCTATAGAATGCCTTGTGGTTGTCTTTGAAATCTTTGGCAATTTTATTTTCGTAACTAGCTTTGGAGGATTTTATGAGGGATCTCAGCTTCTTACTGAGGTTGGTAAGGGAGTTTTTTGCATCCTGGGATTTTCCTCTTTTCTGCAACAGTTTCTTCCTTTTGTTGTATAGTTTGTTTATGGCAAGGGACCACCAGATTGGCTTCCTTTTTTTAGAGGAGAGCGTCTTGGTTCTATTGGAGATGGCATGATTCATGCACGATTGGATGTGCTCCTACAGTGCCTTAGTGTAGGATTCAGCAGTCGAACTTTCAGTTCCCATCTGCATGGGTGTCATGAAGCTTGTCACTTCTGACTTGAGTAGCATGAAGTTGACTTTGAAGAAGTTTTTTATGGAGGTTTCCTTACTGGGTGGTGGGGGTGGGATGTGGATGTCAAGGGTGATTAGCTTATTATCAGACCTGACCAATGAGGGGGTGAGCATAGGTGTGGAGCAGCGATTTCCCATGTTGGTAAAGACCAGGTCTAGGATATTGGAGACCCTGGTGGGACTAAGGATTAGTTGATCCACTGCATTGGAATTTATGAATTCCAAGAACCGTTGGGCAAAAGTGTTGGTACACAAGTAGTTTTCCCAGTTAATGGCAAGGTAGTTGAAATCACCTAGTATTAGAGTGTTTGGTTGTATCTTAATGTTTTCCAGTATGTTTAGAAAGGTGTAGTGAGAATCTTGGGGTTTGGTGGGGGATCTGTAGCAAGCTACAGTTTGGATTGCAATCTTACCTAGTGTTAGTTGCACCTGGAGAATTTCAGATGCATTGCATTGGGAAACTAGCCTGGTGTTGTGAATATCCTTGGTGAATATGGAAACTCCTCCACCTTTAGTGTTTTGGTCCTTGTTTGGTGGCCAAAAAGTGCAGTAAGATTTGTAGCGTGGTATTGCAGGGGTGTTCTCTGGAGCCTTGAACCAGGTCTCAGTTACTGCACAGATATCGGTGTTCTCCATTTTTAGGAGTGCCTCGAGAGAGTGCATTTTGAGGTTTAGACTTCTAGCATTGAGTAGCATTACCTTCAGATTTTGCATGCTTGTACCTGTTACGGTGGTGGTTTTGTCCTTTGAAGTTTGCCTAAAAAAGGCACTATAGGGGTGGCAAGAGCCTTAGCCAGTAACCTTAATCCCAGGGGTGACAGGTGCAGACCATCTCTGGCAAAGCATCATGGTCTGTTGATCATGTCGTCTCAGGCAGACAGATACTGGATCCCCTTTGAATGACACCAGAAGCTTGTTGAAGCCAATCATTTTGTCCTTATACTGTGGTATCATTCTGGGCGAAGGCAGGATGCTACTCAGGGCTAGGGTCATACCTGCCTGGGCCACATGATCCGAGAGCTCTTCCATGTCTCTTTTCATGTAGTCCAGAGAGGTATGTCTCAAGTCATTCACTCCAACATGGACAATGTCAGAGTCATATTTGTACTTGTTGTGGAGTGACTTGAGTACATGCATTATGTGGCGGATCCGGGCACCTGACAGGCAGCTGACTGTAATTTTCTCCTTGTTCAGCCTGGTGAGTGGGACATCAGTGTGCCTGACTATAGAGTCACCTATGACTAAAGTATTGGGTACGTTGTCTTGCCTTAGGGGCTGTTGTTAGGTGGCACACTGGTGTTGTGACCTATGTGACACTTTGGTTGTGACTGGTGTTTGTTTGCATTTCAGCTTCGGAGGTCCTTGTTGCTTGGGCAGGTTACTGTTAAGGGCCTTCACATATGTGGGTTTAGTGTTGCTATGTGTGGGTGTTGGTGGTGTGGGTTTAGAAGGGCTATGTGTTGCTTGAGGTGTAGTGTGGGTATTAACCTTCTCCTCTTGACTGTCTAGCACAATCTTGGGTGGAGAGAGCTTTGCTTCCACTTTGGCTATGTAAGTGCATCTCTCGCAGGTTGTAGTGTTGGGTGGTAGGAGGAGAGGGTTGTCTGTGTACATGAGGCAATTGCTGCATTGCCTCAGTATGCCCAGATTCACCACCTAGCTGAAACTTCCATAAGTACATATTTTCAAAAAACATTACTCAGCAACTAGTACAAGTTTTATTAAAAACTTTATATAGCAATTGCTTCACCTTTCAGTACAACTGTTCCACTTGTCTATAGTTTTTTTTTTTTTATGGATCAATACTTCAAACCTGGAGCCAGCCACTAAAATGCAGTGGTTTCTAGAAACATAATGTTCCGGAATCTGCTATTAAGGACTCAGTTTTAATATATTTGTCTAAATGATAGTCTCACTGTCTGAAGTGACTATTTTTGCATGCATAAAATGTGGAGGCTTTAAGCATGAAAAGACATCTTCATCTGATATCACTTTTATCTCAAGTACTTTATGTAGGAGAAACTGCAGATTGTTGAATGTGCAGAAGGATCCTGGGCATGAGGTATCTTGGTACAAGTTACACTTAATTATATGCAAAAAAATAAATAAATAAATAAATAATTTCACCACAATGAATATAGAGACAGTGGGAAGGACTTCAGACTATTCTGCCAGTTCACAATACCATAATACCTGAAGAATTAATTGAAACAGCATTTCATCTCTGAGCTCTGCTAGGGCCAGTTAGTGATTTGGTAATAAGGAAATGATTCTCACATTTTGTAGAACTTTTTATGTAAAACAGTGGATAACACTGAAGAAACATCATTGAAGCACTACTCATGCTGACCACTTACGCAGCTAAAAGTGCTGTATTGCTGCTTATGTAGTAGATAGAAGCAAGCTTTGGATAGGATTGCGCGTATTACGCAGTTGGGCATAGCCTGCCTATTATTTCACTGAATCAGTGTCTTTTGTCTCTTGCTACGTTAATATTGAGTTTCCTAATTATTTGCTATCTTGGTAGGGTACATAACGAGGGGAGTGGGTCCAGTACATTGGAGTGCATGGGAACGTTTGTAACATGAGGGCCTTCATGGTAACTTCATTTTACTTTTCTTGCCTTTCCCATTTAGCTCACTTAAGCTGATTAATTGCTTATTTGAGAGTGGGAAAGTAGTATTGATGGTGGTTAAATTCTGTCATGAATGCAGTTATGGTATAGCATTACTGAGTGTTTGCTTCCCGGTAAAAGTGTCTGCTGAAGCTATGGAGTTTCATTTTTTGCCAGAGAGGAGTGTTCGGTTTCTCTTAAGTGATATCAGGTGAAGACTAGTTTGGTTTGCCCAAGTATTCCTGTGGTATTTTCAGCTTTAAATTTGCTTGGGTCCATATGGAGGCTTGGTTCATAATTCACCTTGTCCATCCCAAAAAGCTGAGTTGGGGGGGCAGCTTCTACTTCTGGTGTTTAGGCGAGCCCAGAGTGTTTCGTTTAAGGTATTCATTTTGGTTTCAAACTTCATGTTCCCTGTAGTTATTTTACAACCTACAGAGGTATGGAAACTGTTTAGTTTGAGGTTGATAGTATTTGATGTTTTGGTGACACATTATGAGTTTTGGCAAAGTAATGGTTGTTGGGAAAAATTTGTTGTAAGGCGATAATGTTATGAGCATATGTGTTGTCTTATTATTACTTGCACTGTTGCAGCTAATCTGACCGGTGGTTAAGGTTAGCAATTTGGCATGGGTGGTGGCTCAGTGAGGTGGTTGTCACATCTGGGGTATCAGTTTAATGGGTGATTTGGGGGGAGGGGGGCATTGCTGTGGATGTTTGAATGATTACATCATGATGCATCAGATCTGTGGCCTGCTTTTATATGTGTGGTCTGTTTTCATACACGTGGAGGTTTCTGGTAATTAGGGGCAGACCTTTGCAGATGGAAGTAGGCAACTGGTGTACATGGGGATGCACACTTAAAATATTATTTAATTGGTTCGATTTCCTGTCTTTTGACCCATTTTCATGCCCTATGACGTGGTACACCTGAGAGGTATGATTCCGTTATGGGGGTATTTGACTTGTGTTTTAGGCATTTTAACGGTCACTGCTGTGTGCAGGTTGTGTTAAAGAGGGTTGCAGAGCAAAGTAATTCAAAGGGGAAGTGGCCAAGATTCCAGTATCTTTGGGATGGATGCTGTGGGTCAATCGGGTGGCTGGGCAGTGTTTAATGTTGTCATTAAAATTTTTGGTTCATTGTGCACTGAGAGTTTATAGTGTTTCTTTCTTTCGTAGGTGGGGATCTGCACAAAAAAAAAAAAAAAGCTAACAGAGAAGTATGGCCCAGCGGCAGTGGAGCCAAAGGTGATCCAGAGTTGGCTGAACAAAGGTGGTGCATTTCATTGGAATGTTATCAACTATAAGGTGGAGCAATTAGGTAAAGGTGGCTCACTTCTCATGGGTTACTAAGAATTTTAACAAGGATGCTCAAAAAAAAAAAAAAAAACTAGACTAATGGTTTAAGGTTTTGGCAAGTTAGCCAAGATTTATTTCATGGGCACCACCTGATACCCTATGCCCTAGTCCAAAGGTGACATGGGGAGAACCCCTGGGGTGAATTTGCTGTTATCCAGCTGGTTCTTCCAAAAGTTTTGAAGAGGGCTAGTGAGATTTAATATGAAGGGGGGGGGGTTGATCCAGAGGTGTGGTATTTTCTGGGAGATTAATTTGTTTTTTAAGCAGGTGTTATTAATGCTACAGGACAGGTTATGGGCTTTACAGTGGGTGTCATGGGTACCTTTGAGAGGGTCCTTGGAACCATAGGAAGTGGTTACCTGTGTATGACTTTAAGAGTGGTAGGGTTTAAAGGAACTGGCAGGTATGTGGGTAGTTTGCATATACATTGGGAGCTGGGAGGTTGAGTTTGGCTATGTTGTAGTGGGAAGACCTGACAGGGCTCTGTTTGGGATTCTTTTTTGTGCTCTGGTGATAGTAAATGGTAATTGTTCATAAGGCATAGTAATTTTGGGTGACAAAGTTGTCCCTCAAGTAAATATTGGTAATGCTACATGCTAGGTTAAGGTTTAGAGGGAGTTTATCAAGTGCCATTTCTTTTATACTTGAGTGAATTTTGTAGGTAGGGTTAGGAAGCAATGTCTGCATGACGGTGTTGGGATACTTTGGGTACGAATGCTTGGTTATGTGGGAGATAGAGGCTTTAAGCAAGGTATGTTTTGAAGTTCACCAGAAGTATATCACATTTTACTGCCTTACTAGCAGTATAGGTAGCATGGGGGTTAAAGGTAGTGCTGAATGTTATGACTATGGTTCTAGGCAGGATCGCAGTTTTAACAGGTAGAGGGATATTTTTTCACTTTACGTTTGTTTATATAATTGCAGTGGGGTGTATTCTGAATTCTGTGGGAGGAGTGGTAAGGTTATGGGAGGGATGTTAGGTAAGCCTCTTCTTTTTCTTGGATGTCACAGCAGGATACACGATACTGCTAGGGTATGGAATGGCTTAAAATTTTCATTGAACTGTCTGTTTTTCTTTTCA